>NW_023995010.1:0-102500 GCF_015586225.1 Lucilia sericata
AGAACAGCGAATGTAAACAAGTTTTATATGAACCAAAATCAGTCTACAAAAAGTTATGAGATCCTCTTTAGAAAATTTGATGAAGAAAACTCTGATAATTACAAGTACAGTACAAAATATTAAAAATTAATATTTTGTTAGTTCAAAAGAGCTCGGTCCATAATTGTCTTAAGCCATATTCCAAACATCACCCTGATGTTTATATGGGAGCATTCCTTTTACGGCATACGGTTTGATGGTGGGTATATGAGATTCGGCACAGCCGAATATAACACTCTTACTTGTTAAAATTTAAAACTTCAAAAATGGAGCTTTTTCACATCTTTTACTCTTAAAAACTAAGTTAACGAAGTGATCGGGGAAAACTAAAAATATATTCGTACTATATGGACTATAACAAAACGGAATTGGTATATGAGAACCCCTGCATTTTTTGGTGTATCACTGTGAAATTATTTTCACAAAACCAAAATTAACATTTTCTCGGTATTTTTTTTATGTCCAGCTTTTTTTGTTTTGTCCAGCTTTTTAATACCCGATGTCCAGCTTTTTGCGAATCGGAATCTGGCAACCCTATCCGCAGAATACACAACTAACAGTTTAGTCCATAGAATAGTGAATAGAGAAATATATAAAGTAGTTCATAGACTGGTCCATAAATGGGGGACCATTTCCCATTTTTAAAAAATGTTTAAATGAAATAAAGTATATATTTTTTTCATTTCCAGTTAAAAAGCATTAAACCATAAACTGTTTCTACTAGGAACTCAGTTTATATGAATTTTAAATTTTATTGTGCGTAAAGGTGTAAAAGCTTAAACACTGTTAAATTTAATTTCAAACCCTTTAATTTTGCGATAAAACTTTAATAATAATTTTTACAATTTAATATAAAAAATTCTTTAAATAAACAAAAACACAGAAAATAATTTTAAAAATGTTAGACAAAAATAAATGGCAAAAATGCCCTAAAGAAATTTTATAAAAACTAAAACAGCAACATAAAAAATACAAATAAAATTTTATGTATTTTACCAACAACTTTTCAAACAATAAAAATAAATACAAAATGAAATGCAAGTAGAAATACTATAAAAAGAAACTATAAACGAAGGGAAGTAAAAAAAGACAAACAGAAGTAGGATTGAATTAAAAAGGACTTTATATGAATTCAAAGAAGACTGACTACTGTATTTGAAAATTAAAACAGACTGACAAAATTAAATTACAAAACTGAACATAAACTAGTAATTTTGTATGTTGTTAAAGTATTTTCTAATATTAAGTTGAATAAACTTATATGACCTTTTTGTTTGAAAAAATTTCCTTACAAATAAGCCAACCGACACAAATAAAAAATCAAATTATATTTTATGAATAGAAGCTTTTTTTGCCACTTTTCCTTTGCCTTCAAGTAACTGGTTTTGAAAGTTTAGGTTTTTTTTTTCTCAAAATCCCTTACAGCTACTTTAATGTTACATACTTTCTTTACAAACTGGATTTTTAGTTTATGCTTTACTTCCTTTTTGTTTCTTTAAATTTGATTGCCATGTCAGGCAGAGGGTGTGAGAGGAAATCTCAGCTTTGGTAATCAACTGCAAACAGTTTAACATTCCCCACATCTATGGTCCTTTCTTTGGCAACTAGTATGTAAATATTGTTTAAAGGCAGCAAGGAATAAAAAACCAAAAAAAGAAAAAAAACAACAAACTTTTTGCAAATAACAGCAAACCAGTGATATGATTTTATTAGCAATATATACCGAAAAGTACTCTAAGCAACATATTGCAAATTTCGCCTCAAAACAATAGTTTTTCTTCACTTTAGCTGTAGGGTGTCAATACAAAAAACTGCAAAAAACATATAAAATTTCACAACAAAAATATCATTTAAATGACCATGAAACCAACAAAAAATTAGGATTTTTTAACTTAGACGCTTGTAGGACATTGAAAGCCTCAACCAACATCATATCGTTGTCCTCAGTTTCAGTAACATTTTCAATATAGAAGTCAATTTAAAAAAAATTAAGCCACTGGGCTTTGAATAAAACAGTGAAATCAAAATAAAAACAAAACTTATTTTATCTATTTTCGCTTTTAGCTATTTTTTCGTTTTATTCTGAAAATCTTTTCATTTTTCCCTTAAATTTTAGTTTATATCGGGGATGGAAAATTGCATGCTATTGTACTTTAGCTGTAATCTATCACATATCAAAATACAAATATCCCTGGTTTTGCGCGATAGATACATTCCAGTTCTTGTTCAGTTCTAGTTCAGTTCTAGTTCAGTTCTAGTTCAGTTCTAGTTCAGTTCTAGTTCAGTTCTAGTTCAGTTCTAGTTCAGTTCTAGTTCAGTTCTAGTTCAGTTCTAGTTCAGTTCTAGTTCAGTTCTAGTTCAGTTCTAGTTCAGTTCTAGTTCAGTTCTAGTTCAGTTCTAGTTCAGTTCTAGTTCAGTTCTAGTTCAGTTCTAGTTCAGTTCTTAGTTCAGTTCTAGTTCAGTTCTAGTTCTAGTTCAGTTCTAGTTCAGTTCTAGTTCAGTTCTAGTTCAGTTCTAGTTCAGTTCTAGTTCAGTTCTAGTTCAGTTCTAGTTCAGTTCTAGTTCAGTTCTAGTTCAGTTCTAGTTCAGTTCTAGTTCAGTTCTAGTTCAGTTCTAGTTCAGTTCTAGTTCAGTTCTAGTTCAGTTCTAGTTCAGTTCTAGTTCAGTTCTAGTTCAGTTCTAGTTCAGTTCTAGTTCAGTTCTAGTTCAGTTCTAGTTCAGTTCTAGTTCAGTTCTAGTTCAGTTCTAGTTCAGTTCTAGTTCAGTTCTAGTTCAGTTCTAGTTCAGTTCTAGTTCAGTTCTAGTTCAGTTCTAGTTCAGTTCTAGTTCAGTTCTAGTTCAGTTCTAGTTCAGTTCTAGTTCAGTTCTAGTTATGTTCTGGTTCAGTTCACTTTTTTCAGTTCTTCAGTACGAAAGATCTTTAAAATTTAAATAAGTGGGTAACTACCGAATTAGTAATCAAAATTAATTTCATATAATTAGTCCTTAAAAAGTGCTCTTATAGGTAAAAGTTAATATTACAAATTCTTAATTTTCCATGCCTGTTTTAGATTCTTGTCCGTTGAATCTTTGTATTAATGAAAAAAGTATTTTAAGATGATTCCTATGAAGGAAAAAAATCATGGAAATAAAAAAATCAATTTTTTTTCGTGTTAAATTTGAAATTGAAACAATATGCTTTGTAGCATTTTGTTTGTCTTTATGTTTTTCTTTCATTTCCTTTTCATTTTTTCAAATGTTAACGATCCTATTTTTGTGCAGGATTTTCTTGTTTGGTTTTAATTAATTGCCCCCAAATGAAAAATGCTTTTAAACAGGTTTTTTATCTATGGCAACAACTAGAAAATAAATCTTAAAGAAATTATGGATTTTAAGAATCCTATTTAAATTTTTTAAGAAATCTATTTTCGTTCTTTCTGTATTTAATTCACTTTCAAATCTTTTTTAATTCATATTTTTTACACTTAGGTAAATTATTTAAAAAAATATATAAATTTAACTTCTAAATGTATGTAATATATATTTTTTTGATACATAGCAACGTAGTAAATATTCAATTTCTTCATTTTTCATAATTTATTATTTTAATATCCTGTTTTATTTTACTATATAAATCATCAACCTCTGTGCTGCTGCTGCTGTTTCAGCTCCAAAAGCAAAACATTAGACTTGCAAATGAAATTTAAACATTTCAATTTTTCTCAGTCAAAATATGTTGCTTTTTTCTATCAATTTTTAATCTTTCATAATACATAGTATTTGTAATAAATATACTACATATATTTTTTATAGATTTTTATTCTTCATCACAATACCACCTTTCCTGGAAAGCTGACATTCAATATTTTTGTTTTCTGGCTGTTGTTTTACTATTCATGACATGTTCCATTTGGCAATTATTGAAATCAATATAACAAGAAAAAAAAAAGAAAAAAATATGATTCATATTGGGATATAATAAAAAATAAAGAAAAAATGGTTTGAATTTCGTTGTGAAATATGAGTAAAATAAATTCTCGCGAAAAAAATATCTTATGGGCCAAATACTACTTGTAAAGAATGTTTTAGGAAGTGTTTAAGGTATAGTGTGAGTGGGAAGAAATTTAAATATGATGTACGGTATATAAATTTAACAAACAGATTTCGCTTTTTTAATAAAAATACATACATAGATATTAATTTAAAAGGTACGTGCTGTTTTCTTTTCCTCTTTTTGTTGAAATGTGGTACTAAATACAGTAGATAGACTAAAAATGTGAACATTTTGTTAGCTGAAACCTGGTAACCGCTCCGACAGTCGTACGACCAAAAACCAGCAACGTGAATTATTAAAAAGTTCTTTAAATTTTGAAATTTTTAATTAAATAGATTATCAATAAAATGTACATATTCTGCATTCTTATTAAATATTTTATACAGAGTTTTGTAAACCTAAAATAAATCGCCTTATTTTATGATTCTAGATTATCTTGAAGGGAAACCGAGAAAAAAAGTACTACAGAAGAGCAGGGAAGACAGGATGCGAACGAACGAAACGAACGAACGAACGAACAAGAAGAACGAACGAACGAACGAAGAACGAACTAACGAACGAACGAACGAACGAACGAAACGAAACGAACGAAACGAAAGAACGAACGAACGAACGAAACGAACGAACAACGAACGAACGAACGAACGAACGAACGAACGAACGAACGAACAACGAAGAACGAACGAACTAACGAACAACGAACTAACGAACTAACGAAACTGAACTAACGAACTAACTAACAACGAACTAACTAACTAACTAACTAACGAACTAACGAACGAACTAACTAACGAACAAACGAACGAACGAACGAACTAACGAACGAACTAACTAAGAACTAACTAACGAACGAATAAGAACAACGACGAACTAAAACGAACGAACTAACGAACGAACTAACTACTAACGAAACTAACGAACGAACGAACGAACGAACGAACGAAACGAACTAACTGAACTAACTAACGAACTAAACTAACTAACTAACTAAACGAAACTAACGAACTAACTAACTAACTAACGAACTAACTAACTAAAGAACGAAACTAACTAACTAACTAACTAACTAAACTAACTAACTAACTAACAAACTAACTAAACTAACTAACTAACTAACTAACTAAACTAACTAACTAACTAACTAACTAACTAACTAACGAACTAACTAACTAACTAACTAACTAACTAACTAACTAACAAATATGAGCTCAAAGACCTATTCGGGGGTTTATATTGTATGGGGGTTAGGGTGATCGATTATTCGACATTTTCCAAAAACCGGTTTTCGAATAGTTCGAATAGTTGACATTTAAAAAAAACCGGTTGATATTTTTCAACTTACAATTAAAAAAATATATTTTAATTTGAAAAAGTTAATGTTATGTTTTAAATTTGAATAATAAATCATGGCCCGAAATGATTTTTAACAGTTTAAAGATTATAACTTTAGATCTAGTCGTCTGATTTACATTATTTCTTTAATATAAAAAAATTAGGAAAAAAGTGGGACACTTCTGTTAAACATGTAATCCTAGCTTATTTTAAAAGCCCTGTTTAGGAAATTTGCATAGGCATTCCAACACTTCCATAAAATTTCAGCCGTAAATTAATTATTGTAATTGGAATATAATCTTAAGATTGCTAAATTTTATCAAACAGTTATCCATTTTACAAATAATTTTAATTAATTAGGAAAATCAAAAAAGTTTAACGAAAAGAGCTGTAGAACAATATACTCTAGTTCCTCGACTCGAATATTTTTAAAATTTAGACGGTCTGTATAATTATTTACTTAAAAATTTCATTTAAATAATTTTTGAATACAAAGCAAATAAAAGTATTCGAAACCGGGTTTTAAAAAGTGAAAAAACCGGGTTATTCGATATTCGAAAAATCAACATTAAGAAAAACCGACACTGGTAAAGCAGAAAAAACCGGTTTTAAAACCGGTTGAAAAATTGAGTCGATCACCCTAATGGGGGTTAAGTGAAATAAAAGGGACAATAGAAGATCATGCATTCAATTTTATTGAATTATATTTAAAATTGCGACCTGTAGTTTGATTACAAAGTCTATATGGACGGGCGGACAGACGGACGGATATAGCTAAATCGACTCAAAAATTTATTCTAAGCCGAAAGTGCGAAGGTGGTTGTAGGACCAATATTATTGTTCGTTACAAACATCATTACAAACCCAATACATCCTCCCCAGTAAAGTGGAGTAGGGTATAAATATTCTTACCTATGCATTAGTTCATAGATTTGAGAATGCCAAAACAGGGACGATTTTTCCCCCTTAGACATTCGAATATCCCAAAAGTACTTAAGGTTCATATGTCATTATTTGTTAAGTAATCTAGCCATGACCATCTGTCTAACTGTCTTTTGATATTACGATAAACGGCAGAAAATAATAGTTGGCTTAAGGTAAAGTAATTGTTGAAATTTTAAATAAAAACTCTCTTTAACAGATTTCATAAGGATCGGTCCACAATTGAGAAGATTTTGTTGTTAGCTTTTTTCGTAGCTTTTACTGCTTTCTTTCTTTTCACTATAAATATATAAATAATTTTGCCTTCATTTTCTCTCAACAACAAAATTCATTCTTTCAACATGATAAATTGTTTAAGAAAAGAAAAAAATGAGCTAAGAATTCCGTTTTCTTACTAATAATAAACAATAAAGATGATATTAAATTCACAAAAGCAAAAATAGCAACTAAATTAAAATGTTGCTTATCAAAGCAAAATATGAAACAATAATAAACAGACAACAGATAATTTTGAAATCAAACTAATTTCAAAGTTTTTCCATTGGAAAATGTTGCAGCTAAAACATGATGACCCTCTTATTACGTGATACGTTATACGTGACTTTTTCGTAGAATCTAAGAATTTTCATTTAAGATTTTGTTTTTACGCTTTTGTATATATTTCAACATTAAATTGAACTTTCCTTAAATGTTGTTATTTATATGCAACACAGTATACTGTGTGAAGTTTGTGGAAACTATTTGTTGCTGTTAATGTTGCACATTTGGTTTTTAGTTGGTGCTGGTGAAGACAAATTGCTTGACATTTGTTAGTTGAGGTTTATTTTGAAAAAAAAAAGAGAATGTGTGAGAAAGTGTAGAGGGACAAGGCGACTATATGATGCCCTATAATAGCGTTTTAAAGAAATAGTAGGAGAATTAATAAGGGGTTTTTAATAAGGTGGATGGGTTGAAAAATGTATCACTTGTCAAAGTTATATAAACATTACCGTATAATACAATCACCATCACCGCTATGTAGGGTGTTTGTGTACTAGTTTATATAAACTTTTTAACTCAGTATTTAAGATTCTTTTAATATTTAATATCTAACTTAATAATAACTATTTATGTGCTAAAACTTTTTAAATCTTTTATTAATTATTCATAAACTTTTAAACTACTCACTAACCATAAATAAATTTCGCTTTAACCCTTAAATTGCTTGCCTGAAAGAAGTAAATCAAAACCGCACCATCCTTCTGAGCCAGACATCTGCTTTCGTTTTTATTCAATTTTAAACATTTTTTTCATTATTTTGTGGCTTTTCCACAAACCTGTCTACACGTGTCTATAACTAGATATTTTCAACAAGGTGTTAAATTAAACTTTAACATATTTTCTTCATACATACATATATTTTTCAAACTCATTCACATGCTTACCACCACTTACCCGTACCACACGAAAAAAAAAAATAAATCCACACACAACAAGACAACAACCTTATAACACCAGTATGCGCGAGACCTTTAGACAATCAACCGTTCATACATATGAAGAAATAAATGAAGAAAGTGAAAAAAGTTATAAAATCTACTACAGGTGTTGACGTTAAATAGAAGCATTAAGGTGGAAAACCAAGATAAGTTGATTTGAAAGCAAGAAAAATACATTTTCTTTTTTTCCCATTTTTTCATACAGAATTAAAAGTAAATGTATATTATGTTGTTTAAATACATAAAATTAGGTTAATAATAATTTTAAAATTCTTTAAGACAATAAAAACAAGTACTTGTTTGCTTATTATACTCTCCACCACCATCAGTGGTGATAGAGGGTATATATAACTTTGTAATTCCGTGTGTAACACCAAGAAATATTCATCTGAGACCCAACAAAGTATATATATTCTGGGTCCTTATCAAATTTTGAGTCGAGCTATGACCGTCTGTCCGTCTGGCTGTGTAAAATACGCTCACGATAAAACGAAGCAATAGAATTTAACAAATATTCTTCATTTTCCTAAGTTGTTTGGTATTGAAAACGGGTAATATCGGTTCACACCGGGAAAAGTTATGAATCAAAATTTAAAACAACCTCGAAAAAAATAAGCATTTTTTACATATTCTGATGTAATTTTCTCGAAAACTATGCAAGATAATTCCATGAATATCACCATACATTCGTTTCTACACAAGATCTTGATCCCTACTGAAAATTAATAGAATCGTTCCACAATTTCATGTACCTCCCATACAAAAGTACATATTCCCGGAAAATGGGTTTTTTGTTCATAACTTCCGTCACAATATTGCTATCTTCACAAAGTTTTACAAATTAAAATCCTATGTCAATAGAATTCATTCAGAGAAAACATTTTTTGGATCGGTGCATAATTGGACATAGCTCCCATACAAGGACCCCTCCCGAAAATCACTTAAACGCGCATAACTCATTACCAAATTAAGATATGCATATACAATTTGGTACAAGTATTGTCCATATGCATAGAAATATTACTGTGAAAGTTTTTTCCGATAGGTCCATAATTGGTCATAGCTCCCATACAAGGTCCCCTCCCGAAAATCACTTAAACGCGCATAACTCATTACTAAATTAAGATATCCGTTTGGTACAAGTATTGCTTATATGCACAGACAGATTACTATAAAATTGTTTTACGGTCCATAACTGGTCATAGCTCCCATACAAGGTCTTCTCCCGAAAATCACTTAAACGCACATTACTCATTACCAAATAAAGCTATTGATACAAAATTTGGCACAAATATTAGCTTTGCATACAAAAATTCTATTTCAAGATTTTTTCACGATCGATTCATAAAATGGGTGCGCTCGGTCCCATACTAGATTCCCTTCAGAAAATCACTTAAACACGCATTACTTATTACTAAATTACGATATAGATACAAAATTTGACTGAAATATAGCTTTTATGTACGGAAATTTAGCTTAAAGATTTTTTTTCGACCGGTCTATATATGGTCATATCTCCCATACTAGGTCCTTCCCTTAAAAGCGCTTTAACCGTATTTAACAAGTTGCATTATCAATTTGTGTAAAACAAAATTATATATATGTATTTTGAAAATTCTTAAATCTTTCACACACATGCATACATGCAAATTACTAAATATTGCGAAGCGCTATAAAAATATAAAGAAAATGGCATTTGTAATGTTCAATAAATCTTGGGATTGTAAAAGATTTAAGCTGTAAATCTTGGGATTTTTCTATTTAAGACATGAGAAAACTTATTTCTAAAAATATTTGATCAATTAGAAAAGTATTAATATAAAAGTAGCTGGTGGAGGGTATTTAAGATTCAGCTTTGCCGAATATAGCACTCTAACTTGTTTTTATTTTAAAACAGGTAAGAAAGTAGATTTGAAACTACGAAAAGCTAATATAAAGACATATTGTGTTTTTGCTAACTGCTGATTATCAGGCATGTCACAGAATTGTATTCCGATCGAAGTTGGAATTTCTCCGTATTTTGCAACGAAACGAACAATTCCTTCGGAATATTCTGAGACCTCTTTAGATTTTAAGACGATCTAGCCATGTCCGTCCGTCCACTGAGAGCTGAAATTTTTTCACAAATTTTAACTATTGATGAACCATATCGATTCACGTAGCATATTTCGAATATGACTTTAACGCCCAAAACTGACGTTAACACATATAGTGATTAAATTCTATAAGAACATGTTTTATTGGAATAAAAAATTTCTATATAATTAAACGAGAATATGACCACATTTGACACTAGCCTCTTTTTAAGGTCTCATTCAGAAAATTACTTTAACGTTCTTAACTGTCTTGACCCTTAATACTTAAAACTAGACGGATGAACTTCTTATGGATATATTTTCGAAAGATATTGACGAATACTAGCCTTTTAAGAACGCAGTGCTACGAAATTCTAAATAAGATCTTAGTTTTGTCTGGGAATTCTAAATAAGATCTTAGGTGTGTCTGGGAATACTCTCGCAGAGACAAGGTTTACATCATATGATTACCAGCCAACTCGGGAGTAGTTGGCAAAGGCGAATGTAATAACTTTAAAGGGAAGGGAGCTCGAGGCAGTTAACCTGACAAACGCAAAACCATTCGAGGCAACAAAAGCTGAATTAAAAATATGGGTGAGATAACCCCATAAGGCCTCTTGGAATAATGAAACAATGGGTAGAACCACAAAGATCCTAAGGGGTGACCCTGATGAGATCAAGACGAAAAATCTCCTCAAAATGGGCAAGTCTGAAGTTAGTATGATGGTTTGTATTCTGAGTGGACACACAGGATTGCGTGCACATCTATGTAAAATTGTACGTGCGTATTCAGACGAATGTAGAGCATATGGAGAGGACAGTGAAACTCTGGAGCACTATCTTTGCCACTGCCAGACATTCGTCGAAGTTAGATCCAAGTATCTTGGAAATTATATTATTCCGCAAATAGCAATTCTAACTAACACTGATTGGAAGATTCTTAGGAATTACGTCCAGGAAACTGAGTTTCCGAACACTGAAAAATAATTCATTCAGTAAAATTTCCATGAAAAGGAGCGCACAACAGGCCCCGCCCGATAGTGGCCTAGGTGTATTTCTTCGGATTTGATGTAGTATACATCCTCCTATCAGTCTATAAATTCCTATTTTGTCTATAAATAACCACATACTTTTGCTTTGAACTAAAAATACCACAAAAATGGAATCGATGAGGTCCAAATCATCTACGGAAGAGTCATGCCCACTTTAACATCACACATTTGAATGCTTCTCCGATGTATGTATGTCAGGAAGGATCTTCATATATACGAAGAGAACAAGAATGTCGGAGTGCTTTACGTGAACACCTGCCGTGTTGGCCTATTTCACTATGGTCTTTTTCAACCACTGGGGGAGCTTTTTTGACAACTCACCACCGCTCCTTTGTGTATCTTGATTGAGCCGGTCCATGTACAAGCACTTTGCCGAAGTACTCGAGCTATCTAATTTTTTGCCATAGTAGCTCCGTTGTGGAATTAATGTCGAAGTGATTTACGTGAGCACCTGGCGTATTGGCCTCACGGTGGTCTTTTTCAACCACTGGGTAAGATTTTATAACGACTCACGACCGCCCCATTATGCTTCTTACACTCAGGTGGCAATTTACGTATATGGCAATTCCGCTCCAGAATTTGCTCAAGTACTTGAGCTATATAATCTCTGACCATTGCTGCCCCGTGGCTTAACTTCCGAAATGCAAAAACATTCTTTCCGTTTACAACTACGCATATTCGATGGCCCCTGTTAAGTCGGCAACAGCATCTAGACACGTAATCGGTAGACCGAAGTACGAATTCATCAAATAAGCCGAGACTTTGTTCTTACTCACAGTGGTAATTCTGGTATGAACAGAGTTTACTCTGAACATACCGGGAAAAGGAAGAAAAATTCAATGGTATTACTCGTATAAGATACCTTTCATCCATCACCATTCAACCCAGCACACTTCTCATTTATCCGACACACTCATAAGGGGAAAAACAAACGACAGACTCACTCTAGTTAAACGGGCGGATGAGTTCATCATTCATCCTGTATCATATACCATTAGCAACAACTCATTTCCAACGCTTAGTCACACAGTCACTTCTCTGCACAGCACCGAACTTATCAGCAACTTACTCTTCCCGCGAATTTGGGTTTAAACCACAGCCACTACGTGGATCCCGACGCCAACTGGCCACACGTAATACTAGATTATGCGGGTCTCTGGTTAGACCCCATGTCAAATCATTCTAAGGATTAGCCGAGGAGTTAAATCACATCACCAGTTTATAGTTCAGCAGACTAGAGGAATTGAAATACACCAAGATGAGGGTCTTTCATCAAGGAAACACGCCCCGGGGGGCCCGGTTGAGGAATGAACGAAGAGAACATACGCGTTATGTGCAGGATACAATAGTTTCTTTAGATCCAATCGATTCATTCATAATAACGCCATCATTTCCGCGGTCGCAGGATAACTCTTTTTTTTTGGAAAAAGGGATATCGTGACAGGCTTCATATGATTTGTAAATGAATTTAAAAGATATTTTCAACTAATCAACCCCTTTTAAAACAAAAATTTACTTAACTTTAAGTAATAAACATGACAATTTTATTATGCTTTATACATATTTTCAACAAATCATGCAATTACTGACATTTATTGAAAACTCATTTGAATTTTATTTGCAGTATGTCAAGTTATTATAGCATTTCATTGCTCTCATTTATTTTAATTGCAGACATTAAATCGTATTCACAGCAACTATCCATAAGATGCGTATTTCTCGTATACATTCGATTCTTGACTCTATTTTGTTGTTTATTATTATTATTTATCCTTCGATATATGCAATACTTATAGTTTTTCTTATAAAACTTTAAGTGCTTTGAAAAGTATGCTATAGTCTTATAAATAAAAAAAGTATGCAATAAGTTTTACTTATTCTGTTTTTTTTTTGTTTCATCTTTTTTTTTTGCATTTATCGAACTTAAGATTTAGAGTATGTTCATATAAATTGCATACGCACTAATTGAGAAAATAATTATAAAGAAAGAAATATGAATATAAAAGGTAAAAGAAAACAAAATATAGTGGTAGGGGTGATAGTTGGAGAACCTGGTGAGATATATTACTAGTTTAAACACTTTTTTCGTTATTTTCCTTCTCTAATATATTTTACTGAAAATTCATTTTAGATTATACTTTGTTATTTGTTAATAATACTTTTTGTTTAGGAATTCTATGAAATAAATATTTATTCATATTAAAAATAATAATGTTATTGTTATAATAAAATACCTTTTGAAACTTTGAAGAATTTACTGTTAAAAGTAAAATAACTTTTTCAAAACACTTTCTAGATACAAAAACAAATACATATAAATATAAAATTCCTATTAATGAATCTATCTCTACATTTATCTTGCAATCGGACACACACACATTATGTAGAGGAACATATGTATGTATGTGTAGAATAAACAATAGAAATCATTCACATATTCTTATTCGATATTAAAAAGGGTGTGAGAATAAAGTTTCATTCAAGTTACAAACGGAGTAAAAGTAGGTAATGTGGTAAGGAAAGAAATCATTACTCCTATAGTGCACACTAAAAGCAATCAATCGGAGAATCATATTCCTTTTTGGGTAAGACACATCAAACTACGGAGGATTTGATTTCAATTTACATATACATATATGTATGTAGCTCCACTTATGAATATAAAACTAAATGTATGTAAACATATCCATATGCATATATTTAAAAATTAAACAAATAAGTCTTATCTTGTCCGTCTGCCTATATAAATATTGAAAAAGAAAAACTCTTAAATGATATTACAATGACCATACACAAATTCAATAGAAAGGACTAGTATTGAATAGAAAACCTTATTAAAAGTTTTCTACGTTTATTTTGTAAAAGCAAAAAAAAAAAAATAAACATTTAAACTTTTAACAAAGGCACAGTCAGAAAAAAAACTCGTTAAAAATTGGAAAACAATTTATATGATTTTGTTTTTACTTTCTTTTGAAAACTTTGTGCAAATTCCAATACAAAAATATATATGTATCAAGGAAGAGACTCATACACATAATTTTTGCAATATAATTTGTTTTTCTTTTACGTTATAAGTAAAATATATAGATATTTGCGTAAAAATGCAAAAAACAAAGTATGGGTAACATATTGTTAAAAAAGGAGAGAGCAAGTCAAAACTATATACAAATATAAAAGTTATCTCATTAGTTTATTTCTAAAATTTCCTTTTTACAATGATGATTCCTTTGCATTAGTTAAGACATGTTTAAAGAAACTTTGATTGATTTTACATGAATTTGATAAATTTATTGAAAACTGATATATATGAGGTCATATGTAAATTTTACAAACATTTGAATTTTATGAAAATACCTGTTCCATAATAAAAGTTTTGAAGTGAATCTGTAAACAGTTCTTCAAATTGGAAAAATATTTGAAATGCCTAAAGAGGAAATGTTGCTAACTAACTAACTAACTAACTAACTAACTACTAACTAACTAACTACTAACTAACTACTAACTAACTAACTAACTAACTAACTACTAACTAACTACTAACTAACTAACTACTAACTAACTACTAACTAACTAACTAACTAACTAACTAACTAACTAACTAACTAACTAACTAACTAACTAACTAACTAACTAACTAACTAACTAACTAACTAACTAACTAACTAACTAACTAACTAACTAACTAACTAACTAACTAACTAACTACTAACTAACTACTACTAACTACTAACTAACTACTAACTAACTAACGACTAACTAACTAACTAACTACACTAACTACTAACTAACTAACACTAACTAACTAACTAACTAACTAACTCTAACTAACTATAACTAACTAACTACTAACTAACTAACTAACTAACTAACTAACTAACTACTACTAACTACTAACTAACTAACTAACTAACTAACTACTAACTAACTACTAACTACTACTAACTAACTAACTACTACTAACTAACTAACTAACTAACTACTAACTAACTACTAACTACTAACTAACTAACTAACTAACTAACTAACTAACTAACTAACTACTAACTAACTAACTAACTAACTAACTAACTAACTAACTACTACTACTAACTAACTAACTAACAACTAACTAACTAACTAACTAACTAACTAACTAACTAACTACTAACTAACTACTAACTAACTACTACTAACTAACTAACTAACTAACTAACTAACTAACTAACTACTAACTAACTAACTACTAACTAACTAACTAACTAACTAACTAACTAACTAACTAACTAACTAACTAACTAACTAACTAACTAACTAACTAACTAACTACTAACTAACTAACTACTACTAACTAACTAACTAACTAACTAACTAACTACTAACTAACTAACTAACTAACTAACTAACTAACTAACTAACTAACTAACTAACTAACTAACTAACTAACTAACTAACTAACTAACTAACTAACTAACTAACTAACTAACTAACTAACTAACTAACTAACTAACTAACTAACTAACTAACTAACTAACTAACTAACTAACTAACTAACTACTAACTAACTAACTAACTACTAACTAACTAACTAACTAACTACTAACTAACTAACTAACTAACTAACTAACTAACTAACTACTAACTAACTAACTAACTAACTAACTAACTAACTAACTAACTAACTAACTAACTAACTAACTAACTAACTAACTACTAACTAACTAACTAACTAACTAACTAACTAAACTAACTAACTAACTAACTAACTAACTACTAACTAACTACTAACTACTAACTAACTAACTAACTACTACTAACTACTAACTAACTAACTACTAACTAACTAACTACTAACTAACTACTACTAACTAACTAACTAACTAACTAACTACTAACTACTAACTAACTAACTACTCTAACTAACTACTAACTAACTACACTAACTAACTAACTAACTAACTAACTAACTACTAACTAACTAACTAACTAACTAACTAACTAACTAACTAACTAACTAACTAACTAACTACCTAACTAACTAACTAACTAACTAACTAACTAACTACTAACTAACTAACTAACTAACTACTAACTAACTAACTAACTAACTAACTAACTACTAACTAACTAACTAACGACTAACTAACTATACTACCTAACTAACTAACTAACTAACTAACTAACTAACTAACTACTAACTAACTAACTACTAACTAACTAACTAACTAACTAACTAAACTAACTAACTAACTACTAACTACTAACTAACTAACTAACTAACTAACTAACTAACTAACTACTAACTAACTAACTAACTAACTAACTAACTAACTACTACTAACTAACTAACTAACTACTAACTAACTAACTAACTAACTAACTACTACTAACTAACTACTAACTAACTAACTAACTAACTAACTAACTAACTAACTAACTAACTAACTAACTAGCTAACTAACTAACTAACTAACTAACTAACTAACTAACTAACTAACTAACTAACTAACTACAAATCTGGTACATACTTCTCTCTAGACACCAGCAAAAAACAATGATGGAATATGGTTGATTATTCCACCTACCCCCCATACAACCATACTCTCCGTAAAGGGCTTCCGATTACATAATTCTGTTAAACGAAAAAGGTAGGGCTGACATTGTCCATATATATACTATATATACAAATTTCTATTGATGAAGGTTTTGTTTCATATTGGACACGATCGGTTCACTATTTCCCCAAGCCCCCACAATTGACCTCCGGAATATATTTGAAGCAGCCATAAGTGACTTAAAAATATCAGTCAAGTGATGAAATTCGACATAAGCTATTTTATGAGCACTCTGCTAAATTTTTTAACGATCCGTCTAAAATTTACCCCATATAAAGGTCTCTCAGAAAATGACAGAAATGACCATTGACCATTGCGGGCCATTAAAGTCAATAACAAGAAAAATTTTAAGGAGAAAAATCTATCTACCAAATTTTATGGCTATCGGTTCACAATTAAACCTTCAACCTATATATGGTCCCTTTCACAAAATGACTTATACGCTACATACTGGCTTAATAATGCCACCACGGTATTGAAATTTGATAAACATGAGTTTTATTTAAACCGAAATCTCTGTACCAAATTTTATAAAGATTGGTTTATAGTTGAGCCAAGCCTCTACATTAGGTCGCCTTCAGAAAATAACATTAACGCTCATAGCAATTTAGCGATGAAATTCGACATAAACATCATTTGTTGGAACAATAATCCAAATATAAATTTTAATAAGGTCTTCTTCCAAAAATTACTAAGATCTGTCCGTACTTGACCCTACCCCCATATAAACCCTCTTACAGATAGAATTCAAAACAAGTAAGAGTGTTATATTCGGCTATGCCGAATCTTATATATACACCATCAAATCGCTGCCATATAAATAAACTTTGATATTTTGAATATTTTATTATTATATATCGATATTAATGAGAACATCAGGGTAATATTTGAAAGAGGTCCATTAATGGGTGACGTTTAAGTGACTTTCTGATGGGGACCTTAAATGAAGGGTAGGGTCAATTATGACCGATCCCCACAAAATTTTGTAGAGAAATGTTAGCTCATACAAAACTATATCGAATTTCATCGCTTTAGTCGTTTTTTAGGCCAGTTATTAAGGGTCATTTAAGGCCCGATCCACATACAATTTGGTGTGAAAGATACTTATTTATATCAAATTTCTGCCGTATACTCGTATTTTTCCTCCAATAATGAGCGTTAAAGACATTTTCAGAAGGAAACCTTATATGGGCGGGTAGGGTTAATTATGGACGATCAACATAAAATTTGGTAGTGAGATTTTGGCTCGTATAAAACTTACTCCTGTGAATCGCTATACTCGTATTTTTCAGCCAGTAATGAGCGTTAAAGTAATTTTATGGAGGGGACCTTATATATAAACTAGGATCAATTATGGACCGATCCACAAGAAATTTGGTGGAGAGATTTGCACTCGTATGCAAATCCCCCCTTATATGGGGGGTAGGGTCAATTATGAACCGATCCACATATAGTTTGGTGGAGGGATATTGGCTTGCATGAAACCTATGTGTGTCAAATTTCATCGCTATATTCGTATGTTTAAGCTAGTAATCAGCATTTTAATCATTTTCTAAAGGGGACCTTATATGGGGGGTAGGGCTTATTGTGGTCCTATGTCCGCCATAATTCAGAAAAAACTGGCTTATGCGAAAATTTGTGGCATTTGCTTCAAAAACAACGAATTTGTGAATGTTTGAAGCTTTTTACACAATATGGGGGCTATGTGAAATCGTTGACCGATTTTGCCCATTTTCAATACCAAACATTTCTGATCAATAAAAAATATTTTGGGAAAATTTCATCTCAATATCTCTTTTTTTGTGGACGCTATCGTGCCAACAACAGACAGACGGACGGACATAACTAGATCGTCTTAGAATCTTACGAGGTCCCAGAATATATATACTTTATGGGGTCTGTGAACAATATTTCGATGTGTTACACACGGAATGACAAAATCAATATACCCCCCATTTTTTTGATGGTGGATATAAAAATAATTACTATTTTAATTTCGGACGTCCATATATGCTAATGATTTAAGTCCTATATATATATAAGTAGCCACCAATTTAACATTCTCACTAATGTAGGGTAACAAATTCTCGGTCATGCCCAACTAAACATTCCTATTTGTTTTTTTTTCTTGTTATTTTTCCATTTTATTTAAAACTTTATTTTCCGTTAAGAGAGTTTATTTTGGTTAATACAAAAAAAAACAAAAAAGAAACACTATTTTTTTCTGGTTATTGCTAAACTTTATTGTTGTTGACTCTTTTTAAGTTTATTAATTTTCTTTTTCAAATATTTTTGTTATCCTCTCTTCGTTCTAACTGTTTTTTGTTTTCATGTCTTTTTACCATTTTCAACTTTTCAATTTAAACTTGGTCAAAATCTTGACACATAAAGTGGTTGTTTTTTAATTTTGCATATTTTGTTGTTGTTTATTTCATCTTCTCTAACACAGTAAAGATGATTTTATTAGTAGATTTTTTTTTCCAGCTACAACAATAACAAACAATTTAAATAAAAAAAATATTTTGAAGAAAATTAAATTTCAGAAAAACTTTTAAATTATTACAGCCTTTTTTCTAGACAAATTTTCATTCAAATGTCAGTCAAGTGTATGTGGTATGTTTTCCAGTCACTCAAGGTTTGTTACTTCAACAAATTTTTAGTTTAAGTTGAAGAATTTTTTCTTTAAATATTTTTATGAAATATAAGTTTTACATGATTATTACGTTTAAAAGTGTGTATCTGCGTGTGTGTGCGAGTTTATATTGAAGTTTAAATGATATACTTGGAAGACTGGGAAAAGGGGAAATCTAATTAAAATTTTTTGACAAGTTTAAATGAAATGAAATTCATGTTCAAGTTAATGAAACACAAGTCTTATGGAATTGTTTTATACCAACAAAAAAGTAATTTCAATTTTCCTTTGTACCTACATACATATATTCAGAAATTTTCTATGTGTTAAAGGAGATGATATAAAAGTTTTTAAAAATATTTATACAACTTGTAACTTTGTTCAAATAATTTTATTTACCTTTTAATTTGCTTTTTAAAATTCTTCGTATTTTATCTTTAAGATTTAAAACATAACAAGTTTCATTTTAAATTATTAAATGCAGTTCTAATAGAAATACTTTTCAAATATTTTCCATTTCACAGTAAATTTTTTGGAAAATACTAATGTCGACCATAAAAATTGCATGAAAAAACAAAGTTGAGTGATTACTTTGAGAACGTGTTGGTAATCATTCACCTTTAGCTGCATTTTAGATTTGTAGTTCAACACACACACAAACACAATTTTGCCAGAGCAGACATACATAAATACATATTAGGGGGGTTTGTTTTCTGATGGACGTATGTCCGTCGGTTTAAATGGATTAATAAAAATTTTCACAATACTTTCCTTTTTAAAAGTTTTCTGCAATATCGTTTTAATAAAAATAATGTCCATCCGTCCGATTTTTACACCTACAGTATATCAGGACCTTCGGGAGATATCATAACCAACAAATGACGAATAGCTACCCGCCACTACCTACCTTCCGAAATTTAGAAGGAAATTAAAAAGGTTGGCTAATAACGACTTTTAAGCTAAGTTAGCTAGGGATTACAATACGAGTTTCAACTCCGGTCGGCTAACGACTAATCATTAGAAAATACGACTGCGGAAACAGTAGATCCTATAGGTATTGGTTACAATCCGACTTATAAGAAAAAAGTAAGAATATGGTCGTAGTATGGTTAAGTTTTTTACACGGTAGCGAAATACATCTAAAGCTTGATGATTACTATTGTATAGTTTTATGAGGGCTAAGTGGAATAGTGAACCGATATTGGCCATTTTCAACATTAAGCAAACATTATCGTAAATATCCACTTTTTCCGGAAATCCTCAGATAAAGGATTTTGTCTAAAGAGGTAGTCCACTGATGCTTAAAGTCAGATATGTTCCGAGATATCTTTCCTTTCTTCTTTAATCCTTTTTCATACAAGAGTCCAATACTTTCTACATGCCGAAGTTCTGGACATTTTTGTGGATTTGCATCTCGTGGTACAAAATTATCATTAATGTTTGAATACTACTTAAGAAAATTTTTTCCATAGTGGCATGATGTCAAATCGGTTCAGATATATTAAGACCAATGACCAGTTTAAAGACCAAACCAATCGGCTCAGAATCACTTTCTGAATTATGTACTTCTATCCATCCGTCCGTCCGTCTGTGTGTCCATGTAAACCTTTTATGAAATTTGGCTCGTACACCTATTTTTGTCCAAAGACGAACGCTTTTGAAAATGGTTGAAATCGGTCAATTATTTCACCTAGCCACCATACAACCGGATCCCCCGTATAGGGCCTTTGATATTATAATTATGTTAAATGTTCATACAAAGTGCCCTTCGGAAAATGAGTGAATATGAATGAATGTCCACAATTCACTAGTAAACATTAGTATCACGATGAAATTCGGCACAAATAACTTTTATATGTATAAACATAAATACCGCAAATAAATTTTATAAGGATCGGACCAATTTTTGCCCTAGCCCCAATATAAATCCTATTAGAAAAAGGCAGTTTTTATACCCTACACACTGACAAAACATAATCGAATCACTTTCTGATTCTTTTAAGCTATGTCCGTTCTGTGTGTAAACCATGTGCGCATTCTACAGATCGAGATTATTTAATAAGATTTGACATTCTGTTGAAATCGGTCCATTATTTCACCTAGACCACCACCATATGTATATGGCTTTTGAGAACATAATTATGTTAAATATACTTGTATCTCGTCAAAAAGTGGCATAACATGACATTGCTGAATTTCTTAATAATTAAGCCCCATTTAACCTTAGCTAGCATACATATCCATTTACCAAGTTTACCAAGGCACTTCCCATATGGATTAAGTACTAAAATTCGTATATCTGTTAGAAAATATGAACTAAAATCCTTAAATTTTGCACGATCAAATTTGACATCCATGTGAACATTTGGGTATTAAATTGGCGTGGCACCTCCCATATGAATTAAATTCAAAAATTCGTTTATATGGGAAACTCTTTTTCCTCTAATTTTTCTCGAAGAACATTGACATTCATTTTTATATATATTTGGGGAAAATGACCGGAATTTCAATAGGGGGTTTGTAAACACCCATATGAATTAAATACAATAATTCGTATATCTAGGAAACTATTACGGTTAGAATGTTCAACTTTTCTGTAGGTTTCTTTAAGAACCAAATTAAAGTTGGGAAAAAATTGATGAACTTAAAATGGTTTGTATGGCATTTTCTATATGAAGTTAATACAAAAATCGTTTAACTGGGAAACTATTGGAGCTAGAATACTCATGTGTACATGTGTACTTTACATGCGTACAAGTTTTAAATACCGCAGTGAAATTGTATTTAAACTTTGTATTGGTACGTTTTTGAAGTCAGCCTATATGTATGGGATTTCTTTGAAGTTCGGTAGGAATGAGCAAATAAGTCTTATATTTATGGTGTACCTTTAGTCACAACTTTACTTATCAAAACTGTTTAAGCTGGACTACAGCCCAATAACATTTAAAATATTCAATCCACTAAAGTAGAATATAACATATAAATACCCTAATATGTATTATAACTGCAGTGTTATGCTCATAAAAAACACACATCATTACACGCACCCCAACTTTCTTGCCCCTATTCCTATGCTGCGAAAAAAAACGAAAAGATTTACAGACACTCATAAAATGCAAGCACACATATGCATGTACATTTACCTACGTGTTAAGCTACATAAAAACTCTCCATCGCTTACACACTCTTACACATACATACATTAGCACTTTTATTAAAACAAGTATGAAAGTAAAATCGGTCAAATACAATTATATAATACCCTACAGTGTGAGCAAAGACCAATTGTGGGCCGGGTGCAAAAGTGTGATTAAAATAACATAAGTACTATCGTATTTCTAAAGGATTTTGTTTGAATACTTTATTAACTACAACAGTTATTATTTGTAATGTCCAGTTTCAGGACATATTCGTTCAACCCCAGACCAAAAAAATTAGTAAAAATTTTACTCATTCATATCAAAAAGTTAATGGGTTAGTAGAATTTAAGATAGATATTAGGTCAATATTTTTCGGTGTTACAAACAGCAGCAAAAATCTATTATACCCTCCATGTTTTGGTGTAGTTATACAAATTGTGTAGGTGTGTAGAAGTGTATGTCTGTGTCTGGTTTTGTAATATTTTAGTGCAAGTAATAATTTAAGGTACTTTATATACATATTCGCATAGTTTGTGGTACTTGCAGAGCTTGAACTCTGCTTAAATTTTCACTATATAGTTTTTGTTTTCTTAAACCTCTAACTATTTTTGTATGTTTTTTTTCTGTCCTACAAATATTCGCAGTTTTTTGCATCAGTTTTTTGTTGAGCTGCACAACATTTTCTTCTTCTTTATATTTTCAGGTATAATCTGGGGCATCTACTAAACAGTAGCTGTAGCAACTCATGTTTTAATGCCTGAATAATACTACTACCACTAAAAATACATTTTTATGTATATATTATATTTTAGTTTGTTTTATAGGGCTTAAACATTTAAGTCACATGCACTCTCTTACTAACATTGTTGTAGTTTTATTTAAGTTTGACACATGTAGCCCCATTTTAAAGTTCTTTGTTATTTTGTTGTTCAAAGTTAATTAAAAATTTTCAAAATTTAAGTTTTTTCATTGCCCACAATATTGCTGGCTATATAGCGTCTGCATTACATTTAAGTACTCTAATAATGACTTACATTTCGTCATATAAGTAAGTAGGTACTTATTTTGAGTTTTGTCATTATTGAGCGAATAAAAATGGCGAATATTGCTGTCATTGTCAAATGAGTTGTATATTTGATACAGAAGATCTTTTAAGAAAATAAGAGATAGAGTAAGAAAGACCGGAGCCTTGCTATATACCTTTAGTAACCCTGAACTTCTTCGATAAGATGCCATCGACGATTACTGGTATAGAGAAATATTGGAGGAACCTTGAAAGTACAAATTGTAAAAAAAGAGGCATGTCTTTCTATCCGGGAAATGAATGCATTTTGAATCACACTTTCAAGAAAATCGTCCATGGTCACTTTTTGTTGAGTTATATTTTCCATTATGACATGCCGTCCGTTCAACTAAGAGAAAACTAAGACCATCCTATTGTATATATGAAAATCTGAGATTTGTTATTATAATATACAAATAAAATGACTAATTGCTTGCAAATTAAAAACGAAAGCCTTAACAAATTGTTAATCAAAAACATTGTTTATTCGTCTTTATATGAACAAAAAAAAATTATAGTCGGACGAGACCGACCATATAATACCCTGCACCTGTTACAAAAAATAAAATGTGATTTAGTTTTCATAATAAAGTATTTAAGTTGAATTGTACCTTGCCTCAGATATACTTAAGCCATTTATTGTTGAATAAAATTGTGGACATTTAAGTAAAATTTTGAGGGGGGCTTTTTATAGGGGTTAGGGTCAAATGAGGCCCTATAATAATAAAATTTGGTTTTACAGCTTTTTGTCGAGATAGGAATATATTAAACATAATTATGAACTTAAAAGGCCTATTCGGCGGGTTCAGTTGTATGGGGGCTAAGTAAAATAATGGACCGATGTTAACCATTTTCAATAGGCACCGTAGAAGATCATGTACCAAATTTCATGGAATTATCTCCAAAATTGCGACCTGTAGTTTGATTACAAGATTTACAAGCCCTATTCGGGGGTTCAGTCATGTATCAAATTTCATTGAATTATCTTCAAAATTGCGACCTGTAGTTTGATGACGGACAGACAGACAGACTGACAGACGGACAGACGGACAGACAGACAGACAGACAGACAGACAGACGGACAGACAGACAGACGGACATAGATAAATCGACTCAGAAAATAATTCTAAGCCGATTGGTATACTTTAAGGTGGATATAGGACCAATATTATTGTGCATTACAAACATCAGCACAAACCCAATATATCATCCCCACTAAAGTGATGTAGGGTATAAAAACTATTCATTTTGATCTTAAAGAAAAAATGAATTTATTAACAAGAAGCTCTACAAACTTAAACACATAACTTTGAAATATGCTCCTATGTTATAACATTTGAGACATTTCTACCATAATTAATCATTTCGGCACAAATAAATGAAAATGAAACCAAAATAGAGTCAAACAAACACTATACCATTTGTCATTATGGCCTTCACCTCCGATAATTTGTTTTCTTTTTTTTTTTCTGCAGCGCATCGATGGCTTAAATTAATTGGAAAAGTAGAAATGATGTTCATGTTTTACGTTTTTTTTTCATTATTTCTTGACAGATTTATTTGCAAGTTTTTCATTGAAGTTTTTCTTTTCACTTTTATTCCCACTTTGATTGTATATGGTGTCAGTTTTAACATTATTTTATGTGAAAATACTTTTCAGTTTTATTTTTAATTCACATTTGGAATATTTATGACATAATGTCATTCAATGAATGAATGTAAGCGATGATTTATGTCATCAATTGTCAGTGTTAAAGGCAGGCTAGTGAATAAGAAAAAACTTAAGAATAAATGAATAATGTAGTGTTTTTTTGTAATGTTTAAGGGAGGTGTTAACTTGAGAGGAGAGAAAAAAAGTTGTGAGGAATGAATGACAAATTAATTAATTAAGTAGACATTATTTGAGAAATGTTGACAAATAAATGTAGAAAAAGTTTGCGTTTTAAGAAGGAGGAGGTATTTGAATATAATGAACTATCAAATTGTGTACATACATATGTATGTATGTATCTACAACCTTACTAAGGAAAAGTTTAGTTACCATCATCGTTAACTAATATTAGAACTTTTGGAAATAATATTTTTAGAATTCCTTATAACATATGAATAACTATTTAGAAAGTTCTTTAAAAAGTAATATTTGTATGCCACATTTTGGCAAGGAATCATTAAAAGAGAATATTAAAAGTATTAATAAACACTATTTTTAATACTATGAAGAAAATTTTATAATGAAACAGTAGTTAATGTTTGTAAACGTGATATTTTAATTAAAATGATTTATTTATACAACTGACAGCATGATATATTTCATGTCATATAAAATTTAATACATATGTAGCTACACATGCATAAAGTTGATGATTTCAAATAAGGCTCTGTTAGTTCTGAAAGTGACAAAGTACTCTTTAGGGGATCTACCAAAGATATTTACAGAACTAATAAAACTAACAGGTTTATAGTTAAAATGTAGAATTTCGTTTAAAAATTGGAACATATTACCTTCTTTAGCATAACAGTATTTCGGAAATAATTCCTTGCAATATCTAAACCTGGGACAGTCATCTCTTGTCAGATGTAGTATTGTATAGTATTAGATCCAGCCTGTAGCCGTAAGAAATCTTAGGAGATCATTAAGTTTTCACCCAGATATTTAATCAAGGTTGGGTATGAAGAAATTGCCAAGAAAACTTTTTCTTTTGGCGCCTTGAGCTGGACATTCGCAGAGAAGATGTAAGACCGTCTTTTCCTTAATTATATAGACATTACAATATATCCCATCTATTCTGCATTATAAGTTGTCTTGTGCGTTTCTCATTGGAAGAACACAACATGTGCCTAGGTTATTCCATCTAGTTCTAGCCTTTTAAAGAAAGAACTTGGTATACTGCTTTTGATAACACATACCGGAATTGCTACTGAAACTACGTTAGAGATATACAGATCAGATACCATAAAGGCTAGCTCATCTGCCAGTTCTTTTCCCTGGGCACAGGGACCCAAACAAAAATGTTCGACAGGCGACCCAGCATCGACAGATCTTTCTTGTATTGTCTGACTAATAGGGAAGTGTTAGTGTAAGAGTTTTGTGAAAGAAGTGCCGGTTGGTTATTGACAAAAATTCCTATGATCCCACGAATATTGAGGTTATGTGGGTAGTATCCTACAAGCTGACATAATTGCAAATGTTTCAGCTTGAAAAAAATACAGTTGTTGGAAAGACGGTACCAGAAGACACTAGAACCATACAGAAGACTTTAGAACCATACCCCTCTGGTATGGGTGTCCCTTTGCCTTGCATGGGTCATCACACTTAAGCCTTCGCATCGCGTCAAGATGACTACCCTTCGCGAAGGACTAGAACCAATGATTCATTCATTTTAGAATGATGGTTAATTTTAGAACCATCTATGGTATATTATGTTCGGAAGTCCTACACTAGACGTTCCTGGAAGAAACTCTGACTTTGAAACTATGTCAAAGTCCGTATTTGGGGTAATATAGTTGGCTTAAGATTTAGGGAAGGAGGCTTAAAATCTTAGAATGTCTATATGTTCTTAATCTCCTACTTCCGGATGAGTTAACTATCGTTGTGCAGCAGGCAGATCTGGTCATTATATAAAGGTCTCATTCTTAGAGTCTAGGATAATTCCCAGATATTACCCAGTATAACAATCATTAATTTATGTAGAAGTTCATAGACAGGTCAATAGACCATACATTAGACTAACTCATAGACTAGTCTCTCTTACTGTCGGTTTTTCTAATTGTCCGTCTGTATGTAGATGCTAGTTTGTTTTTCCGCTCACTTTCTTCAGTCTTTCTGTCTGCCTGCTTGACTGTCTATCTGTTTGTCTGTCTGTCTGTCTTACTGTCTTTCTGTCTGTCTGTCTTACTGTCTGTTTGTTTGTCTTTCGGAATGTCTGTCTTTCTTTTACAGACTAGTCTGTCTTACTGTCGGTTTTTCTAATTGTCCGTCTGTACGGTTTAGATCTGGTTTGTCTGCTCACTTTCTTCAGTCTTTCTGTCTGCCTGCTTGTCTGTCTATCTGTCTGTCTGTCTTTCTGTTTGTCTGTCTTACTGTCTGTCTGTGTGTTTGTCTTTCTGTATGGCTGTCTGTCTTTCTTTCTTACTTTCTTTCTGTTTGTTTTTCTGTCTTTCCTTCTATTGTCTGTCTATCTGTCTGTCTGTCTCACTGGTTGGCATATTTGTAGAAACCTATAAAAAGGAAGTATTTTTAACCAACCAGAGTAAATTTACTGTAAAATATAAAATTAGTACAATATTTAAATTTGTTAGCTAAAAATGCTTTAAAAATTAAATTAAAGGTTTTATTTTATTATTGAAAAAAGTTGTACTAAATTTTTAAACATGACTTTATGGGGTTATCGATTTAGTGAAAAATCAAATTAAAAATTTTTTTATACATAGAGACCACAAAATATAACTTTTTATATTAACCGAAAAATAAATGTCGCTGTTTTTCTACAGCTTAAAATATTTTTTTTTTTTATAATTTTAAGCTCTTAAAATATCTGCATCTTATGTCATTATTTACATATTACCATGTCACAAAATCCAAAGACCATCTAATACTATAAAAATCAATATTTACCAGTATTTGACAAACAGCTTTTCCATCATCATACTCCATATGGCAAATAAGAATATTTAATCCTTGCTAAAATATCATATGGAAATTTATATGTTAAAATATGTGTTTTTAAAAACCTCCCTCATGATAATGCAAATTTAATGTAAGGAAAAAACATAATAATACAGATGAAAATAAGAGGAAGAAAAAAATAAAATAAAAATGAGACAAATTTACTTTAATGCGGTTTATTTAATGCTCATTTGCGTACAATAAAAATTCAACAGAATACTTTACAAAAGTTTTGCAAGAAAAAATTTAAATTTATATCAGGAGAAAGACAAATATAGTGAAGATATTTTAAAGTGTGTACAGGAAGTACACAACAAAAAACAGAATCATTAAATACATAAAAGGGAACTAAAAATATTCGATCGATTAAATTTTAAAACCGATTTTTTATAAAAATTAAGTAGGAAGTTTAAGTAAGATAGTTAAAAGCTTTGTAAAAGCTTAAAATTGCATTTAAAGTTTTATAAACATAAAAAATCAGTTTGCTAAAGATTTACGAAAGTCTCTGTTAATAATTCAAAATACACTTTTACTATTTTCTGTTTATTTAAGTAGAAGTTTTAAATATTAACTAAATAAGCTCTTTGAAAGCTTTTATAAAAATTTTATATATTATAAAATGTTATGAATAGGATGTACTTTCATATTACAATCTTAAACAGTATTTATAAAAGCTTTTAAAACATACTGTTTTTTAAAATTTTTGTCAGATATTCTGAAGACTTAAAAGCTATTTTTTGAGCATTTATAAAACATCATTATTTGATTTTTTTATGAGTTTTAATATTCTTTTGTCTTATAGAAAGTGTTTTTGTAATATTACTATAAAAGCTTTTTAAAAGCTTTAAGTATAATTTGCTAAAGCTTAAAACAGTTATACTCTAAAATAAGTAGTTTTTTTATAAAAATTTAGTAAATCAAATATTTCAACTAATTTTTAAAAAAGCTTTTTTGCCAAAGCTTTTTAAGAGCTTTTCTCTAAATTGTTTAATTACTATTAATAATTAATTTCAATTTTGTATTGCAATCTTATTAAATATAGTTTGACAGTGTTTTATGAAAGCTTTTTAAAAGCTTTGGGTGAAATTTGTTAAAGCTTTAAGCTTTGACTAATTATTATAAAACCCAGAGGCATGTTTAAATTGATAAAAGTTGTTATCAAAATTAGGCGAAATCGGTCAAGCGCGTAAATAAGGTAAACACATATACCTAGCAGCGTTCCCTTTCTTTAGACCCTAATCCCTTAAGTATTTGTAAGATTGAGACACTTTTAATGTCTACTGACATAAAAAAGTCTTACATACATTGTATATGTATCTGGGCCAGTTTTCTACTGTTAGTATTATGTGCCCTTGCCCTGCAGCTCGGAGTAGCTGTTTCAAAACAAGGATTTTGCTTGATAATTATCTTAAAATATATAAAAGTATGTGTAAACGATTGTCTCTGCAACAGATTACCTAGATCTCTAGGGTACTAGGCTATATTTCTTAGTTATTTGGCTACAAGAAAGAAACGATCGTCTTTATGTTAAATGATCCAATTGTGTAAATATTAGAAAAGATACATTAACCCCTGTTAAAACTGCTGACACTGTCCTTGTATAAAAGCTAATGTCGACATTGTAACTCAACAATGCATGTCATGCTTAATTTTATAGTACAAAGTCTGTAAGTATTTGTGCATGTGCGTTTGTTTGGGTAGAAAATACAATCTTATTGTTTGTTTATTTGTGTGAGTGCTTCTGTAGTTTTATTACACAAAAATGTTCCTTTCTCCTGCTTTTTGTTAATACTGGGGGCGTGTATTTAAGTAGGAATTCTGTATATTTTATTCAGGATTTTTTTCAGTATTTTTGTTGAAAATGTAGGAATAATAAAAATTGCTTGTATTCACAGGAGTTGTAAAAATAATAAAAATGCATTTAAGTAAATGAACAGTAGTGGCAAGAAATAAGCACAGGTCTAGACTTTTAGATAAAAAAAGCCTGTTAAGTTCTCTTTATAAATACCTTTGATATATAATGTTTTACTTATGCAGTCAAAAGTTTTACCTGAAAATAAAATAAAAAAAATAAGTTGTTAAAATTGATATTTTTACAGAATCTGCATGTATGTCTGAAAGGAATTATAATTACTTAAATTTATTTCTTCAAGTGGGACGGATGCCACACCCACATACATACATATAAAATAAGTATTAGAAGTAGCATATCTCATAAACTGCAACAGTTAGAGTTTTCAAATCTTTTATCAACAATTTTGACATTCAAGTGAACATTTGTAGATAAAATAAGTATACTTTCTACAGTGGGCGTGGCACATTCTAATATATAAAAAGTACTAAATCAGTATATATGAGAAAATATAATAGTTAGAGTCCTGAAATTCTTTTGGAGTCCCTTTAGTATCATTAGAAAAAATAGCCGCACTAGCAATAGGGGGAGTGTCACCAACACCCCACCTGGGAAATTATTGGGAGCACAATTCCCTTATTTTGCAAGAACAACTTTAAGATTCATGTGTTTTTTTTCATAAAAAGTATTTTGTTTTTAGGGTAGCGAAGCACACTGGGTATAGATAGTATCAATACAAAGATAATGTTGTATAAAGAAGTTAAAACTCTTTTTTCCCAGTGTACAATAAAAGGCAATGTAGTTGGAATAACATATTTCCATCATAAAAATCTGCCTAGATGTTTTCAACTGAAGTAAATAAACTTTCATTTGCCATTCGCACTACAGTAAAACTATTTTTAGTTCTTCACCCAAGGCTGTACACAGTTACTACTTTACAATAAAATAAGTTTGAATGTGAAGATACTATATATTTTGTTTAAATAATGGAACATTTGTCATACACTTTAATCCAGAAAACACTTACTCTTTCATTTATTTTTACAATGTTATTGTGTTATTCAAATGAATAAATACACATCGGTCACATACTACAAGAGTGTCATAACTCGAAAAAACAACGTTTCGAGAAAAATAGCTTTGAATTTTATTCTACGCTAGTTTTATAGTAAATAAACAATAAGTATTACAGTAAATTTGTAACAGTGAACATGTCCATATATATAACTCTCTATTAAATAATTCTGTTCTTTTTAATTCAAACTTAACTTGACACACTTGATTACCCGAACAACTTACGCATGCCAGCATGTCATTGTTGTTGTAACATACATTAAACTATAATATGAACTGACCTCCTTAAACGTCCATTTTCCTCTATAAATTTCCTCATTCTTATACTTTCAATTAATAAGCCAAACTAACGTTTATACGTATATCCGTCTCTAGCTGATTTAAAGCACAGTTTTCATTTAAACATGTCATGTCTTTGTCAATCTTATCTTTACTTTTCTATACAATCTTATTATACTTTTAACACAATGACAATAGCAACAACAAGAACAGCGACCAAAAAACAAAGCGTTGAGTGGCAATAACTCAAAATAAACAAAAACCGGAAATACATATACACAAGTACAAGGTAGCTTAACTTCGTTGTCACGTTCTATAATTAGTGTAATTGTATTGAATTTCATTTCTATTACGTTTAACACTTTTTTAGTAAATATTTTTGTATATTTAATAAGTAATTCCAATGAATTAAATTAAAGGGAGGGTAAAGGGAGAACGGGTAAGGGGTGATAGTGTAAGGGTGAGAAAGGGAAAGTGGCTACCGACCTACCGACCGTCCGACCTACCGACCGACCGACCGACCGACCGGAGCGAGCGAGCGAGCGACGAGCGAGAGAGCGAGCGAGCGAGCGAGCGAGCGAGCGAGCGAGCGACGAGCAGCGAGCGAGCGAGCAGAGCGAGCGAGCGAGCGAGCGAGCGAGCGAGGAGCGAGCGAGCGAGCGAGCGAGCGAGCGAGCGAGCGAGCGAGCGAGCGAGCGAGGAGCGAGCGAGCGAGCGAGAGAGCGAGCGAGCGAGCAGCGAGCGAGCGAGAGAGCAGGCAGCGAGCGAGGAGCGAGCGAGCGAGCGAAGCGAGCGAGCAGCGAGCGAGCGAGGACGAGCGAGCGAGCGAGCGAGCGAGCGAGCGAGCGAGCGAGCGAGCGAGCGAGCGAGCGAGCGAGCGAGCGAGCGAGCGAGCGAGAGAGCGAGCGAGAGAGCGAGGAGCGAGCGAGCGAGCGAGCGAAGCGAGCGAGCGAGCGAGCGAGCGAGCGAGCGAGCGAGCGGCGAGACGAGCGAGCGAGCGAGCGAGCGAGCGAGCGAGCGAGGACGAGAGCGAGCGAGCGAGCGAGCGAGCGCACAGCGAGCGAGCGAGCGAGCGAGCGAGGAGAGCGAGCGAGCGAGCGAGCGCGCGAGCGAGCGAGCGAGGAGCGAGCGAGCGAGCGAGAGAGCGAGCGAGCGAGCGAGCGAGCGAGCGAGCGAGCGAGCGAGCGAGCGAGCGAGCGGCGAGCGAGCGAGCGAGCGAGCGAGCGAGCGAGCGGCGAGCGAGCGAGCGAGCGAGCGAGCGAGCGAGCGAGCGAGCGAGCGAGCGAGCGAGCGAGCGAGCGAGCGAGCGAGCGAGCGAGCGAGCGAGCGAGCGAGCGAGCAGCGAGCGAGAGAGCGAGCGAGCGAGCGAGCGAGCGAGCGAGCGAGCGAGCGAGAGCGAGCGAGCGAGCGAGCGAGCGAGCGAGCGAGCGAGCGAGCGAGCGAGCGAGCGAGCGAGCGAGCGAGGAGCGAGCGAGCGAGCGAGAGAGCGAGCGAGCGAGCGGCAGAGCGAGCGAGAGCGAGCGAGCGAGGAGCGAAGCGAGCGAGCGAGCGAGCAGCGAGCGAGCAGCGAGCGAGCGAGCGAGCGAGCGAGCAGCGAGCGACGAGCAGCGAGCGAGCGAGCGAGCGAGCGAGCGAGGAGCGAGCGAGCGAGCGAGCGAGCGAGCGAGCGAGCGAGCGATCGAGCTATCTATCTATCTATCTTATCTATCTATCTATCTATAATATCTATCTATCTATCTATCTATCATCTATCTATCTATATATCTATCTATCTATCTATCTATCTATCTATCTATCTAACCCCTATATAGTTAGACTAGCCCAGTATCAACTAGCCTACCGGCCCCTTGTCTTTTCAATTTATACAAACTAAACCAAACATTAAAATTAATTAAAAAACTATAAAAAATCAATTTATTTTTAAAAGCTCGACACACCCTTCACTTCCTGGCACCTAAGCTGTCATTTATTGTAATGTAAACTCCTTAACAGTAATTCTATTCTATTTTCCTTCTTCACACTTTATAAAATTAGCTGTTTAAAATAAATTTTCAATCTTTATGAACGTAAAAACTCATTAAAACTGTCAACATTTTATTACAAATTATCCAGGGCCAATGCTCTTTTGCCCTATTTCATAATACATAGTTAATTTTGTTGTTGTTTTCATTTTAATTTCAATAATGTCATTAACAGTTAAAATTTATGTCACGCGAAGTATAATTTCAAGTTTTTTATTTTTGTTTTCAAATATTTCTTCTACAGTTTTTATTCTGACAAGTTCAGTCAAATCATCGCAACTCAAGTCAAGTGAAATGCTGTTTACTGACTATGGCAAAGAAAAATTTATAGATAAATTTATCTTTTGAATCGGTAAATTATGTGTCATTTAATGGTAAAGAAATAAGCGATTGACAGATTGAATGATTGAATGAATGACAGGATATTGTGTGTAATTTTATATTAATGTTTGTGTTTGGTTTTGTGTTTCTTTCCTATTTGGGTGGGAGGACCACTTTAGGGAGTGTTTAAGTGATTGCCTACTTTTGGGGATGTGTGTGTGTGTCAGTTAATAAGTAAAATAACAAAAATGTATGTTTTTAATAATTGTTTTGAAAAATGTAACCGATTAAATTGATTGATACGTAAACATAAATAAATTGATTGGGTTTAATTGATGGTTGTGTTTGCATTGAAGGGTTAAGGGATGTGGGTTGTCAATAATAACATTTAAATAATGATAGTTGATGACCTAATAGCACTACAGTAGTGATATTTGTAATGCCAACATCAATCATGGACTTTCTGTTCGTTCATGTAAAACCTTTAATCTGTCTTAATATTGCAATTTTGAAAGTAATTAATTAAACTTTTTCTTCAGCACATAAAGGATATGAAACGGTCTGTCCAGTTCAATTCTAGTTTTGTACTAGATCAGTTTTATTTCAGTTCCAGATCAGCTCTAGTTCATTTCTAGTTCAGTAACCTTTTAATACAGGTGTTTATCATCAACTTAAAAATATATAAAATGATTGTCACTGTTAAATCCTGATTATAGCTTTAAAACTAATAGTCATTATTTAATTTAACCTACGACAAAACATAAATTGTTTAACATATATAAAATGTCTAGTCTAGACCATTATTTCCACTATGGCCTTCACCTAATAAATTAACTATAACAACAAAAAACCCAACAATAATGAAGGCTGAACAAAAAAATCTCAGCTAAATACATACTCATAACAGAAAAAAAATGCCAACAACAAAAAACATTAGCTGATGCTGATAAACCCTCCTTTAAATGGCTAAAACCAAACATGTTTTCATACCATCAAGGCTTATCTTTAAAGCCAAAATGTAGAAAACATGTAATATTTAAACGGAATAATAAGTAATAAAAACACAAATTCCCACACATACATACATATATATATAGAGAGAAAGAGTGAGAAATATAGAGGCTTAGAGTGAAAGGAAAAAAATCCCATGTTAGCAATTTCAAACACTTAAAGAACTCGTCGCACAGATTTATGCTAAAAATGGAGTCAGCCAACAACAAACATACTGAAAAAACTAACTAACTGTTATAAACATTTAATATAACTTTGTAACGGTAGCCAAATAAAACACACACAAACTTTTACATACATTCTAAGGATTTTTTTACACACATACACATTGTAAACATAAAAGCCTGGAAAAATGAAAAAAATGTTATAATAACAGCATTTATATTGCAGGCCACACGCATAGACACCACAAATACTTATACACACTCACATATTTATAATCTCTAACTCCTGTTTATGTAAAAATATAAACACATTGACTTGTGTGTATGTAAACATGTATGTATATGTTCTTATATAAATTCCTTTAATAACAGCCTTGGTGTTCAGTTTTTTTTTTTTTTGTAGGCTTATTAAAGAGCATTTCATTTTAGATTTTTTTCCATTTTACTCTTGGTTTTTTATATTTTTTCAGAATTTTTTTTTGCTTCTTTAATAGCATACATTTATATTCTAAATATAATGTTGATATGAGATTCTAAAGCTTTCAACGCCATTTGTTTAACAACACCAATAACAAAACAACAACAGCAAGAAAATCCTTATCATAAATATTAAACTTAATGGTTGGCAAGGAGGGAGATAGTTAGTTTTGGGGGAATTTAAAAAGAATTAGAAATGAGCTACAATTTGTAGTAGATAAATTAATAAATAGTATTAAATTACATGTTCAGTTCTAGTTCAGTTCTAGATCAGTTCTAGTTCAGTTCTGGTTCAGTTCTAGTTCAGTTCTAGTTCAGTTCTAGTTCAGTTCTAGTTCAGTTCTAGTTCAGTTCTAGTTCAGTTCTAGTTCAGTTCTAGTTCAGTTCTAGTTCAGTTCTAGTTCAGTTCTAGTTCAGTTCTAGTTCAGTTCTAGTTCAGTTCTAGTTCAGTTCTAGTTCAGTTCTAGTTCAGTTCTAGTTCAGTTCTAGTTCAGTTCTAGTTCAGTTCTAGTTCAGTTCTAGTTCAGTTCTAGTTCAGTTCTAGTTCAGTTCTAGTTCAGTTCTAGTTCAGTTCTAGTTCAGTTCTAGTTCAGTTCTAGTTCAGTTCTAGTTCAGTTCTAGTTCAGATCTAGTTCAGTTCTAGTTCAGTTCTAGTTCAGTTCTAGTTCAGTTCTAGTTCAGTTCTAGTTCAGTTCTAGTTCAGTTCTAGTTCAGTTCTAGTTCAGTTCTAGTTCAGTTCTAGTTCAGTTCTAGTTCAGTTCTAGTTCAGTTCTAGTTCAGTTCTAGTTCAGTTCTAGTTCAGTTCTAGTTCAGTTCTAGTTCAGTTCTAGTTCAGTTCTAGTTCAGTTCTAGTTCAGTTCTAGTTCAGTAGTTCAGTTCTAGTTCAGTTCTAGTTCAGTTCTAGTTCAGTTCTAGTTCAGTTCTAGTTCAGTTCTAGTTCGTTCTAGTTCAGTTCTAGTTCAGTTCTAGTTCAGTTCTAGTTCAGTTCTAGTTCAGTTCTAGTTCAGTTCTAGTTCAGTTCTAGTTCAGTTCTAGTTCAGTTCTAGTTCAGTCATAGTTCAGTTCTAGTTCAGTTCTAGTTCAGTTCTAGTTCAGTTCTAGTTCAGTTCTAGTTCAGTTCTAGTTCAGTTCTAGTTCAGTTCTAGTTCAGTTCTAGTTCAGTTTCTAGTTCAGTTCTAGTTCAGTTCTATGTTCAGTTCTAGTTCAGTTCTAGTTTCAGTTCTAGTTCAGTTCTAGTTCAGTTCTAGTTCAGTTCTAGTTCAGTTCTAGTTCGTTCTGTTCTTATAGTTCAGTTCTAGTTCAGTTCAGTTCAGTTCTAGTTCAGTTCTAGTTCAGTTCTAGTTCAGTTCTAGTTCAGTTCTAGTTCAGTTCTAGTTCAGTTCTAGTTTCAGTCTAGTAAGTTCTGAGTTCAGATTCTAGTTCAGTTCTAGTTCAGTTCTAGTTCGTTCTAGTTCAGTTCTAGTTCTCAGTTCAGTTCTAGTTCAGTTCTAGTTCAGTTCTAGTTCAGTTCTAGTTCAGTTCTAGTTCAGTTCTAGTTCAGTTCTAGTTCAGTTCTAGTTCAGTTCTAGTTCAGTTCTAGTTCTTCTAGTTCAGTTCAGTTCTAGTTCAGTTCTAGTTCAGTTCTAGTTCAGTTCTAGTTCAGTTCTAGTTCAGTTCTAGTTCAGTTCTAGTTCAGTTCTAGTTCAGTTCTAGTTCAGTTCTAGTTCAGTTCTAGTTCAGTTCTAGTTCAGTTCTAGTTCAGTTCTAGTTCAGTTCTAGTTCAGTTCTAGTTCAGTTCTAGTTCAGTTCTAGTTCAGTTCTAGTTCAGTTCTAGTTCAGTTCTAGTTGTCGTTCTAGTTCAGTTCTAGTTCAGTTCTAGTTCAGTTCTAGTTCAGTTCTAGTTCAGTTCTAGTTCAGTTCTAGTTCAGTTCTAGTTCAGTTCTAGTTCAGTTCTAGTTCAGTTCTAGTTCAGTTCTAGTTCAGTTCTAGTCTAGTTCAGTTCTAGTTCAGTTCTAGTCAGTACTAGTTCAGGTCTATTTCAGTTCTAGTTCAGTTCTAGTTCAGTCTAGTTCAGTTCTAGTTCTAGTTCAGTTCTAGTTTAGTTTAGTTCTAGTTCAAAAAATCTCTCTCTTTTTAATAAAAAATATTCTATAAGGTGAACATTTTTTGTAAAAGAAACATTTTTATTGGATATGTTAACTAACTTTTTACTGAAAATAATGTTTGGTTAAAATTTTTTTTTAAAGCTTTCGAAACATTTACAGGATTAGTAATGTTACGTAGCTCAAGCACGTTGTTCTCATACTCCTACTAGAAGATAAAAATAATCTTAAACATAAGCATCAATTCCAACCAAAACAAAATACAAAAGGGTTTTAATAATTGTTTTAGGCAAAGCCTATATTGGTTTAAATATATGTGCAAAAATGGGAAATATAACGTTTGGTAAATAGATTTCAAAGTATTAGAATCTATTAAAAAGCTTCTAAATGGTAATTAAATGTTAAATATATAAACAAGCAGCTTAACTTTATTAATATGATATACAAAATACTACATGTGTTAAATGAAAAAAAAAGAAAACTTTAACAATTTCTCCTCCACGTCAATATAGTAAGTATATCCTTATTAACTTTTTATAACGAACTAACACACTTAAGGTTATTTCAATTTAAGTTTTTCTATGAACTTTTATATACATATTTTCATAATACATAACAGCAGCAGCTAAAGGTGAAATAACTCGTTACTATAAAATTTATTCTATTTATTTTAGCATCCTATACCTAGATGTTGCGTAAATATTACACGTTCTATAAAAATACTACAACTAGAACAGTGATGTGTTGTTTGTAGTAAAAATTATTTTACTACCTTTTTATAACTTGTTTACAAACATTTATAACTTAGATATTGCACACGTGTTTAAACTATAACGTGGTTAAGTAATAATTCTTATACGAGCAACTAAATTTATAGATAGGGGATAAATTATATAAAATAATAAGATTTCATTTAACTATAAATAACTTCAATTTATACTGGATTTTACACGGGAGTGTTGAAGTATTTTTTTTTTTTTTTAATAATGTCTGTTATAAGTAGGCCAAATTAGAAAATATTCATAACTTAAATATTTAAACTGGTGATGTTTGTTAGAATAAAATCCGTATTCCCACAAACTAAAAAAAAATTTAACTACCAAAATTGTTTCACTAAAAATTTGAACATCCAAAAATACCCTTTCTTGCAATAGAAAGTTTTGTCATATCCATTTTCATTGTGTGTAAACAAATCTTTTAAGTATTACTTTTTTCGTGAATATTCCAGGAATTTGCTTTCTTTTTATTATATATGAACAAAAACTTGGCATACTTTTAGGCAGCTTAGAAGACAGTTGTTGTTTTTTGAAATAAATAATAACAAGTAAGAGTGTTATATTCGGCCATGCCGAATCTTATATACCCACCATCAAATCATCCTTATAAATAAACTTTGATATTATCGATCTATGTTGAATCATATGTCGATATTATTATGAACATCAGGGAAATATTTGGAAGAGGGAATTTAATAAAGGCTTAAGCATGGACCGTGCTCTTCCGAATTAAAAATATTAATTTTGTTTGATCCAATATTTATAACCATAAACTCATACAAAACTTGTTTATGTGAAATTTCATCGCTGTAGTCGCATTTGAGCATTACAGCCAGTAACGAGCATTACAGTCACTATCTGAGGGGGACCTTATATGGAGGGTGGGGTCAGTTATAGACCGATCCCCATAAGATGTGATAAATAGTTTTTGGCTAGTACAAAACTTGTTTACGTAGAATTTCACTGCTGTAATAGCATTTTTGAGTCAGTAATGAGCGTTAAAGTAATTTTCTGAAGGGGACCTTATAGGGGGGTATGGTCAATTACAGACTGATCCTCATAAAATTTAGTGAGAGATTGTAGCTAATATGAAAATTGTTCATGTCGCACTCAGTACTCGCAGTTTTAAACTAGTAATGAGCTTTAAAGTCATTTTCTGAAGGGGACCTTACAAGGGAGATAGGGCTAATTAAGGACCGATCCTTATAAAATTTGATAAAGAACTTTTGGCTCACACAAAATTAGTTTGTGCCTTAAAGTCATTTTCTGAAGGAGACCTTATATGGGGGGTAGGGTCAATTATGGACCCACCCTCATAAAATTTAAGAAAATGATTTTAGTTCCTATAAAAATTTTTTATGTCGAATTTTATTGCTATATATATGCACATATGTTTCTTAAGGTCAGATATGAGCATTAAAGTCATTTTCTGAAGGGGACCTTGTATGGGGGGTAGGGTCAATTATGAACCGATCCTTTATAAAATTTTACGAAGAGATTTAAATTCTTATAAAACATGTTTGTGCTGAATTTCATCGCTATTGATGCTTTTCTTAGCCAGTCATGGGCGATAAAGTCATTTTCTGAAGGGGACTTCATATGGGGGGTAGGGTCAATTATGGACCGATCCTTATAAAATTACATGAAGAGATTTATGCTCCCATAAAACATGTTTGTGCCGAATTTCACCGCTATTGATGCTTCTCTTAGCCAGTTATGGGCGATAAAGTCATTTTCAGAAGGGGACTTTATATGGGGGGTAGGGTCAATTATGGGCCTCTCCTTATAAAATTCCACGGAAAGATTTATGTTCCTATAGAACATGTTTGTGCCGAATTTCACCGCTATTGGATCTTCCCTTAGCAAGTTATGAGCGATTAAAGTTATTTTCTGAAGGGGACTTTATATGGGGGTAGGGTCAATTATGGGCCTATCCTTATAAAATTCCACGGAAAGATTTATGTTCCTATAGAACATGTTTGTGCCGAATTTCACCGCTATTGATGCTTCTCTTAGCCAGTTATGGGCGATAAAGTTATTTTCTGAAGGGGACTTTATATGAGGGGTAGGGTCAATTATGAGCCTATCCTTATAAAATTCTACGAAGAGATTTAGGTTCCCATAAAACATGTTTGTGCCGAATTTCACCGCTATTGGTTCTTCCCTTAGCAAGTTATGAGCGATAAAGTCATTTTCTAAAGGGGGCCTTATATGGGGGCTAGGCGAAATTGTGGACCGATATTGCCCATTTTCAATACCAAACAAACTGCATCAACTAGAAGTATCTGTGCAAAATTTCAGCTCGCTAGCTGCTTCCATTTGGACGCTATCGTGTTTTCAACAGACAGACAGACGGACGGACATGGCTAGATCGTCTTAGATTCTTATAAGGACCCAGAATATATACTTTTATGGGTCTTAGACGAATATTTCAATGTGTTACAAACGGAATGACAAAAACAATATACCCCCCATCTTTTTTGATGGTGGGTATAAAAATGCTAAGGCGTATGATGAAATTGTTAAAACTTATGAATTTTTATACCCACCATCAAAAAAGATGGGGGGTATATTGTTTTTGTCATTCAGTTTGTAACACATCGAAATATTCATCTAAGACCCACAAAAGTATATATATTCTGGATCCTCATTAAATTCTAAGACGATCTAGCCACGTCCGTCCGTCTGTCTGTCCGTCTGTTGAAAACACGATAGAGTCCAAACGGAAGCAGCTAGCGAGCTGAAATTTTGCACAAATATTTTATATTGATGCAGTTTGTTTGGTATTGAAAATGGGCAATATCGGTCCACGATTTCGCCTAGCCCCCATATAAGGCCCCCCTCAGAAAATGACATTAACGCTCATAACTGACTAAAAGAAGCAGCTATAGCGATGAAATTCGACATAAACATATTTTTTAGGAATCTTAGTATCATTGTAAAATTTTATAAGGATCGGTCCATAATTGACCCTATCCCCCATATAAGGTCCCCCTCAGAAAATGACATTAACGCTCATAACTGACTAAAAAAGCAGGTATAGCAATGAAATTCGACATAACCATATTTTATAGGAATCTTAATATCATTGTAAAATTTTATAAGGATCGGTCCATAATTGACCCTATCCCCCCATATAAGGACCCCTCAGAAAATGACTTTAACGCTCATAACTGACTAAAAAAGCAGCCCATAGCGATGAAATTCGAAAATATACATATTTTTTTCAGGAACCTTAATATCATTGTAAAATTTTATAAGGATCGGGTCTATAATTGACCCTATCCCCCAGATAAGGTCCCCCTCAGAAATGACATTAACGCTCTCATAACTGACTAAAAAGAGCAGCTATAGCGATGGAAACTTCCGGACATAAACATGTTTTATAAGAATCGTTAATATCACTGGTAATATGTTATAAGGCAGGCGGGGGGGGAGTTTCATAATTGACCCTATCCTCACATATAGGTCCCCTCAATGAATCATGACATCATAACGCTCATAACTGACGAACAAAGAGCAGCTATAGCGATTGAAATTCGACTTAAACATATTTTTTTGGAACCTAATATTATTGTAAATTTTATAAGAATCGGTCCATAATTGACCCTATCTCCCCATATAAGGTCCCCTCAGAAAACGACATTAACGGCTCATAACTGACTAAAAAAGCAGCTATAGCGATCAAATTCGACTTAAACATATTTTTTGGAATCTTAATATCATTGTAAAGTTTTATAAGAATCGGTCCATAATTGACCCTATCCCCCATATAAGGTACCGCTCAGAAAATGACATTAACGCTCATAACTGACTAAAAAAAGCAGCCATAGCGATGAAATTCGACATAAACATATTTTTTAGGAACCTTTATATCATTGTAAAATTTTATAAGGATCGGTCCATAATTGACCCTACCCCCCATATAAGGTCCCCTTCAGAAAATGACTTTAACGCTCATAACTGTCCAAAAGAAGCATCTATAGCGATGAAATTCGAGATGAACATATTTTATAGGAACCTAAATCGCTTTGTAAAATTGTATATGGATCGGGTTCATAATTGACCCTACTCCCCATATAAGGTCCCCTTCAGAAAATGACTTTGACGCTCAGAATGGTCTAAAATAAGCATCTATAGAAATTCGACCACGAACATATTTTATAGAAACTTTAATATCATTGTAAAATTTGTATAAGGATCGGTCCATAATTGACCCTAACCCCCCCATAAGGTCCCCTTCAGAAAATGGCTTTTAAGGTTCATAATTGTCTAAAAGAAGCATCTATAGCGATGAAATTCGACATAAACTTATTATATAGAAACCTAAATCGCTTTGTAAAATTTTTTATAACGATCGGTCCATAATTTATCCTACCTCCATATACGGTTCCCTTCGGAAAATGGCTTTTTAACGCTCATTACTAGCCTAAACTAAAATCGTTATAGAAAATTTATTGAGCAGAAATACACCTAGAGGAAAATCGCGATATTAGTTATCAATAGTAATATCAATTTAAATACTTGTTGAGATTCCAACAAGGCAATTATCCACCGATCATATACACTCGTAAAAATTTTTTAAATTTTTCACAAATATAAAGTTCCGAAATTGGTCATATTTTCTTCTAATTATTAAACATGGTTTTAATAAGGCAATTAACAATCAACTTAATAAAATTTTCATTAAATTTTCAAACAATATTTGTGAGAAAAATTTTGAAAATGTTAGAAAATATTTCTCTTGTTACATTTGGAAGTTGACAATTTTCTAACACTTTACAAATTCCAATTCTCTTTGTCTTCAATTCATCATCAACTCTTCATCATGAACAAGAGCTCTCTGGTGTAAGAAAAATCAACTTGATTTGAAATCAGTGTGGTGTATGCATGAATGCAGTAAATAACTAAGTACTTATATATTCAAGCAAACACACACGAATGTATGAATGAAATATGGACGAAATGAAGCCATTGTACACTGAAAATAATCCATGAATAAAATAGACGAAAAATGTCGTATATTGTACGATATGCTTCGTGGGTTTCGCACCACGAAATTCTTTCGTAATATATACGAAATTGTACGAAATATTTTAGTAAAATGCAAAATAATTTTTATATAATTTTTCGAAAAAAAAGTTTGTTCATTTTACGATTTTTTTAAAAACATAAATATGTTTGTTCTTTTAAAATAATCATTGTAGATTTAAAAAAAGATTGCGAATTAAAAAAAAAAAAAAAAAACAAATTTTTTATGTTTTTTAAAAAAAGATAAAACATTAGGGTAGCTAATTTCCTGTAAATTTAAGATTAAGTTTAATTTAACTCGCTTAAAATTACGAAAATAACAAAAAAAAAATTCGTAACAAAATAATTTTTTTTTCTGAAATCAAAAATAATTCTTGTATATTACTAAATAATTTTGTTTTAAAAAAGAAATCGTTACTTTTTTTAAATATTACATGTCTTAATGAAATTATTTTGTAAAAGAAAACAAAGTTTCTTAATATATACGAAAAAAGATTTTACGACAAGTTTTCGTACTTTCGTACAATTAGAAAAGGGTTGATTAAACAATGTTTCGTATTATACACAAAATTTTCGTATGTATTACGAAGAAAGTAGTTACGAAATTTTTTTTCGTAAAGTTAAGCATGGTTTATTTTCAGTGTAAGGATACGCACATCATTACTTTGGCAATGTTGAGTGAGTGAAGGTATCAGTGAACCCATCAATGTGGGCAAGGATCATGCATATGTAATGTGTAAAATGTCAATGTGTAAACTAACTAACTAACTAACTAACTAACTAACTACTAACTAACTACTAACTAACTAACTAACTAACTAACTAACTAACTAACTAACTACTAACTAACTAACTAACTAACTAACTAACTAACTAACTAACTACTAACTAACTAACTAACTAACTAACTAACTAACTAACTAACTAACTAACTAACTAACTAACTAACTAACTAACTAACTAACTAACTAACTAACTAACTACTAACTAACTAACTAACTAACTAACTAACTAACTAACTAACTACTAACTAACTAACTAACTAACTAACTAACTAACTAACTAACTAACTAACTACTAACTAACTAACTAACTAACTAACTAACTAACTACTAACTAACTAACTAACTAACTAACTAACTAACTAACTAACTAACTAACTAACTAACTAACTAACTAACTAACTACTAACTACTAACTAACTAACTAACTAACTAACTAACTAACTAACGAACTAACTAACCAACTAACTAACTAACTAACTAACTAACTAACACTAGCAAAGCGACAATGGTAAAATCCTGAACCTCCACTGCAAATCGTACTATATGAAATTGTTTACAGCCCCATAAATCATGAGCATTGAATAATAATAAAGATCTCTGCAAATAGGGGACGAAGGAAGAACTATGGCTCAACAAACAAAAAACAAACGGCCCTAGAAAACGTAAAACTGGTACCAACTTTAGACGTTATACCTGTAGCGAATTTGTAGAGGCTTGGAGTAGCTATATTTCTGAAGAATTATTTCAGAAGCTTATCAACAAAATTGTGGAACTTTATTAGAAATTTATAATCCTCCATCCTGGTTAGTTTTCAATGAAAAGTAAATATTCGTTCTTATAGTAAAAAAATAATTCTTTCTCGTTTAACGGATTGATTAAAATTAAGGATGATTTTTCGTGAAAAATTATTTTCAAAAATTATTAAATTTATATTTTAAGTCATTAATTATTTTAATATTGAATAAAAAGACTGGCGCACATCGTGAAGTCAATTAAAATAATTTTTAGAAGCTTTAGAACCAATAATTGTACCAGTTACAAATATCAATACTAACACCTAATACACATCTAATCGAGGTAGTATATGCAAATTCAAAAGCATTTTCCATAACAAGCTAAAAATTTCTCTACCACTATTACAATTCCAGGCTAAGCCATTCAAGGTTTTCAAAAATATTATAATTACAAAATAAGTTTATTTTATTATACTCTACATATTATAAACAATTAAAAATTAAACACTTTTCAAATGCAAATTCATTCTATCCTCAAACCCTTTTAGTGAACACCTTAATCTAAAGAAAAACAAATTACCGGCTCACCCTATAATAGACCTTTGACATGTATACACACACACAAATACATACTCATACTAGTAGATGTAAAAATTATGCGTTAACTGAATTCTATGATAATCTAAAAAGGTTGTTATTTTTCATTAAAAATCCTTTCACTTTAATAAGATCCATTCATTGCTGGCACAAGAGTGAGGGAACGACAAAAGAACGTAAAAAAAGACAGAAACGTAAAAATAAATGTACAAATATAATCTCTATCAAACACTCACGAACATACAACAAACAGTAGCGTCGTTTAATTTATTTCCCTACAACTATTAATCCTTTCACAGCAAGTAACATGCTATTGCAACTACTACCTCTGTTTTTAATGATTATTTTATGAAACACAAAAAAAGCTCAAAACTTTATAGTTTTTGTGCTGAGAACTTTTTTATGTGCGCTCATTCTTAAGTATAAAATTCAATTTGTTAACAAGATAACATTTTGAAAAATCCCTATTTATTATATCATAGTTTCAGTAAAATTTCAAATGCTTTTTTTGCGTTCAGCTATGTTTTTTCATGTGAATTGCTTGACGCTTGTGTATGTAAGGTGGGAATTTTAATCAAGGTAACTTAATATTTATTAGCTAAGCTAAGGTACTATGGGATTTAGAGAGAAGAAAAGGCATTTAAGGGACTCTTACCGATGTCTTTGTACAAGGATATCACATCGATGCGGAGCTTAAACTTGGATGAATCTGTCACACATACATTCATAGGTCAACAAATGCAATTGGGTTTGAAAACGAACTAAAACATTTCTGGAACTCTGAAATGATAAACCTATATAGGAATAGTTTTAAATTTTGAAACGATTGACAAACAATTGCTTCCATTTTCGTAAATGAGTAGCTGAGTTTGCCACGGAACTTTCGGATATGCTTCGGAACTCGAGCTCACATAGATAATGAGTTATGAAAATAATCACTTGAGAGTATTGGCACTATTCCTGCTAAACTTCATCACAATGTGGATATAATTACTCCCCGGTTGAATCAGCTATATTCCTTTCATGGGTGATCTTACAAGAATCTAGAACTCTTATGGCGTTCTGAACCAAATGTTCAATTTGCGTCTTATGGATACGAGAAGAAGTTTTAGCTAGTTTGTTATCATGTTAAGAACGACCTGATATCCAAAGTAGCGACAATTTCGAATGATTCGAAAATCAGTCTGTCGAAAGTCGGTTATTCTTGTTCTAACAGCTAAGACTATCGACGAGCTAAGACGAATCGAAGTTCAGGTTGGCTGGGCAATTAATCAAGAAGATCCTGACCACAAATTGAACATTCATTAGTCGCATGGTTTGTGAGAGACAATAGGTATTAAGTCTCTTTATCCCTAATGATTTACGTTGTGCCAGATATAGTACAGATTTTCTTTAGTATCTGCTTTGTGGCGAGTAACCCGCAATTACGACATTCATGTGACCACTGAATGAATGGTGTTCAAAACTGTCATTTGTGAAATCGATCCTGCCGATCTTATACAAAATTTGTGAGGAGTCTAGGCAATTATAACAATTTGCTGCAATATCGCTAATGTTATTCAAAAAGATCACACGGCCGATATTAATAGGTTTCCAATGCTGCGACTTGTCAAGTGCATCTCTCCAAACAAGTGCTCCTTGAGGAATAGATTTCATTTCATTTCAAATCATGCGGACAATAAAACTATGTTGTTCTTGGAATAATGCACCAAATGTAAATGTCACAAATGTAAATGTCAATTCCTTGGCCGCTCTTGATTGTGCATGTTGTCAGAAAGCCAGAGCTTTAGAATCTCGGTGACGTAAAGTCAGAACTTTTCAGTAAATGCAACAGATCAAATCAATATATCAACCGTACTTTTCAGTTTTTACTGCCTTTTCGATTATCCTCACGGTGATCTTCCAACATCTAGGCATTATTGCAATCCTGGGGAATAGAAGTGCTACCAATACCTCGAGTCTGCCGGCACTATAAACTGTTGATGATTGAATATATCCTCGGCCTTTCCTTGGAATGATATGACATGGGGTGGAACCAGAGAATCACATAATCTGGTACCACGAGAACCGATAGCCCGCAGAGCAGAGTTTCAGACTTTGGCTTGTCCCGGAGAGGTCCCTTCGTGTGTCGGATGTTGTTATCCATGGGTGTGTTGAGAAGTGCGCTGTCTTGAATGGCGATGGATGAAAGGTATCTTATACAAGTAATGCCAGTGAATTTTCCTTCATTGTCCAGGTATGTCCATGGCAAACTCTGTTCATACCAGATTTACCACAGTGTGTTCTCTGTGAGTACGTCTTCGGCTTATTTGATGGATACACCATCCCATCTGCGTGGTTGTAAATGGAAGTAACGTTATTGCATTTCGGAAGTTAAGCAACGGGGCAGCAGTGGTCAGAGATTTACATGGACCGGCAAAACTATGTACAAAAATTGCCACCTGCGTGTAAGATGCACCAAGGGGCGTTGGTGAGTCGTCACAAAAGTTCACCCTGTGGATGAAAAAGGCAGCACTTCGACGCAAATCAACCAAGCATGTATCCATTTTAGGCGGTTTCAGAACTGTCTTTATAACAAAATCTAACATGACCACTTCGTTGAATCTCAGATGGATATGACTATGACCAATTTTAGGAAAGTAAGTGAATTGAAAATCCGATTTCTACGGAGAGTCATTTTAGTAAACCGACTGATTTATGATCGACTTTAAGGGCCATTATTTTGGAGCATTACATTCAGACAGAAATACTAACGAAAAATATATACATATCTTATAAAAATAAGGACGTTTAACCATAGTGCAATCACATACATACATAAATACCTAACTAAAACCTTACGCTCTTACTCATAAAATCTTAGTAACTCATAACGTTATTCTTCTCTATTTCTTTATCCATTAAATAATTGAAACTATTAACACTTGTTTTTGAAGTTTTCTTTTTCATTTGCAAGAGAGAGAGAGAGAGATAGATAGAAAGGAATGTGTGTGTATATATACGATATCCTTGTGATATAATTTACTCCAGTTTTATTTGTTGCTTGTAAAAAAACTAAAACTAGAGTAAGTACACTTATATACAGACTGTGGTACTTTAACATTGGCATGTGGTTGAAATTGAAAAGCAGGTCCTTTACAGTTACAACTGTGTTTATATTATACTCATACTCATTTCTTTTCCCTTTCCTTAATAAAGATGGCTCTATTTAATTTCGTTTTTGTATGTAGTAAGTATGTGAAGCAATAATAATTCAAAGTGTTAATATTCCTTTCATCTTTTTTTTAAATATATAGAAAATAAAAAAGAATTATCAAGAAATATACTGTGGGGTTTTATCATTTACCAAGGATTTCTTTATGTTAAACTTATTAAGGGATTTTATAATGAAAAATGTTGTTGGTAATTAAGTTTGTCTTTTTTTTGTAAAAATAGCTTAAATAGCAGCATTATAAACTCTATAAGAATTTTGCTTTATATTAATAATAAAAAATAAAAATTAAAAATATTTAATATTTTTACTCGTGCGAAAAGTATTAAAAATTATGATAAAGTTTTAAGTTAACTTAAATAAAAATATTTGGAATGAAAATATAAAACAAGTTATATAAATATGAACAAAGAATATTGTTGGTGAATTTTAATGGTTCAAGGATATTCCTGTGATTTTTACGATTGATTCATTAAAGCGATCTTTGTCTTTCCGTCTCTTATTATACCCTACACCACTTTGGTGGGGAGGGTATATTAGATTTGTGCTGATGTTTGTAACGCACAATAATATTGGTCCTATACCCACCTTAAAATATACCAATCGGCTTAGAATCATTTTTTGAGTCGATTTATCTATGCCCGTCCGTCCGTCTGTCCGTCCATGTAAACCTTGTAATTTTGAGGATAATTCAATGAAATTTGGCACATGATCTTCTACTGTCCCGGTGACGAAGCCTATTGAAAATGGTTACGATCGGTCCATTATTTCACCTAGCCCCCATACAACTGAACCCCTGAATAGGGCTTGTAAACCTTGCAATCAAACTACAGATCGCAATTTTGAAGATAATTCAATGAAATTTGGCACATGATCTTCTACTGTTCCGGAGACGAAGTCTATTGAAAATGGTTAACATCGGTCCATTATTTCACCTAGCCCCCATACAACTGAACCGGACTAATAGGGCATTTAAGTTCATAATTATGTTTAATATACTCGTATCTCGACTGCAAAACCAAGTTCTATACTAGCCTTGATGACCCTCATTATAGGGTCTCATTTGACTATAGCCCCTATTCAAAGCCCCCTTCAAAATTCGACTAAAATGTCCACAATTTTATTCAACAATAAATGCCTTAAGTATATCTGAGGCAAGGTATAATTCAACTTAAATGCTTTATTATGAAAACTAAATCTAATTTTTTTGTAACAGGTGTAGGGTATTATATGGTCGGCCTCGCCCGACTATAATTTCTTACTTGTTTTTAGATGAATTTTTTTTATTTCCTTTAGTATTGAAAATCATTTAGAAATTGTTAATTTAACAAAATTATTTAAACATAATATTTACATTCGCTATTTTTTACGAATTTTCTTTAATTGCAACATTAATTGTTAATTAATTAAATGCCCGAACAATCATAAAAACATTTACCTAAAAAAAAAATGGTTTCCCTAATTGACTCTTTGGCGCTTTGTAGAAGAAACAAAAAAAACCTTTGGCAACAATTTCCTGATAAATTTTAATCCCTAAACCATTACTACTACCATTATATTATAAAGTAAGTAAAAACAAATTACAAGGGTCAAACAGAAAACTGAAAGAACGCAGTATTATTTGTTCTGGTTAAATAACAGAAAATGGTGCTAAAAATTTGTTTAGCAGGCAATAAGTTTATTTTTATTTAATACGCAGCAACAACTGTAATTCTCATAAAATTTAACTGGAAAAAATCCTTTTTTCTCTATTGCCAAAAAACACACACTTCAAATGAAGCACATTTAAAAATAAAATTACCGAACCTTTTTTTAGGCCCAACCAGGATTAACATTTTTATTTTGCTTTTATTGTGAAAGTAGAAAAAAAACATTAATGTGGACTTGACATTTTTTTGCTCTTTGTTTAAAACATTATTTAATTCTGTCTAGCAGCTAAAATTACTTATATATGTATGTTAGAATTTAGCCTACAGGAATCCTTATTTATTTATAACAACAAGGAGTCCTTTTTTTGATGTGACCGGAGCTAAAACATATGAATAATTCTAATTGCTTGATATTAAAGGATAAATATTACCTTTGGCAGTTTTTCTTTTATACGTTAAACTTCAACGTATAAATGTATTTTTGATAGATTATATGTTTCGCATTTAAGCCCTAGGCTTTGGTTTCATGGGAAATATTCGTATTTTATGGATGACAGAATATGATTAATAAATATCAAATCAAGAGGGACATGGAAAGAGAATACTAGTGAATTTAAAAGTGAGAGTGTTAGATACCACATTTCAAAAAAATAGTTCCGATCCACCCTAATGTACTTAATTTAGCACAAGAGATCTTTCAGGATTAATCGATTTTGTTATTCAAAATATCCTTAATAATTAAAGCAATTTTCTTGATTTTTTAAACAGCACTTTTTTAATCACGCAAATCCGCCAAAAGAAAGATTTTAAGGTCAAGAATTGGAACCATTACTGCATGAAGATTGATGTCATTATCAATTGAAGCTTGTGTAGAAACTACACAAGCGTCAATTTTAAAACATTTGCGAGTACCAGGATTCATTAAAAACTGACTATTTTTCATGTCCGAAACTTGCCGAATAGAAACCAAGGTCAATGTTATATATAGGGACCAAAACGTCATATCTGCTCAAAACATTACAGCGTACCTATAGTATAGGCTCAGAACGATTCAAATCAGCGGCGGCTGGCCGCTGGTAATATTTTGCAAGCCGCGCGGCCACCGACTTTTTTCGGCTCAAAAGTCAAGCCGGCTTAAACGTAGCCGCTGATAAAGATTGGAATCGCACATGTATTTCAGAAAATAATTTCATCAATTTGAACGGAGTTGCCACTATTTTAAATTCTTATGGCAAATTGAAAAGAGTTGCCGTACAATATTGTGCTAATATTAAAATTGTGAAAACTACTATAAATGTCCATTTTCTGCAGAAAAAACTTATATATAATAGACTATTATACAGAGATTGTTCAATATAATAAACGCTTATAAAGTCAATTTCTGAAGAAAAAGTTAAATTGAGCCGACAATTTAGCCGCCGCCGATATTTTCAATAATAAGCCGCATCGGCTTGTATCTCTGACCTATACCTAGTGAAACTGATTAGTTTGATTGAAGCGAACGTTGAAACTATCAGAATATGCAGCCACATATTAAATGTTGCAGTAACTATTAAAAACTATTTCGAAAGAAATGTTTGGAGAATTTTAGCTCACCTAGCTATAATACAGAACTTATTCAGTCCGACCATTACTTGTTTTGATCGCTGCAGAACACTATATATATGATACGCTTCACTTCAAAAGTGAATATTCGAAATTGACTTCATTCGTTCTTGTCCTGCAGTCAGACATACATGTAAGATATCGAAGTGCTTTACGTGAACACCTGCCTTGAAGGAATAATTTCACGGTGGAATTTTTCATCCATGTGTATCTTACACGACGGTGGTATTTTTTGCACGTGGTTCTGCCGGTCTCTGACCATTACTGCCACGTTGCATAACTTCTCAGATGCAAAAACATCACTTCCGTTTACAACCAAGCAGATGGGATGGCGTCTGTTGTGTCGGCAACAGGACCTGGAGACGTAATCGGTAGAGAGAAACACGAATCCATCACTGTGATAAATCTGGTATAAACAGAGAGAAAATTGAATGGTACACCATCACCATTCAATCCAGCTCACTTTTCATTCATCTGACACACTTACTCTAGGGTAGGTCTGAAAGGCATACCCCTACATCCTTTCCGTATTGTATACACTTTATCCTTCCCAACGCCTAGTCCCACAGTAACTCCTCTGTGTGGTATCTTACACAGAATTATAGACTTTACCTTGCATCACTCTTTCAACCAACATTCTCTTCCCGCAACTTTACCCTGTGGGCAAACGGTTCCCGTGGTACCAGGTCAAATCATTCCAAGGAGAGACCAAGGATACACTTGATCAATACCAGTTTATAGTCCCGACGGTCTAAATGTACTGGTAGCAACTTTTTTCTGAGGAACTGCAATAACACCAAGTTATATGTCTTTCCCCGGTAACACGCCGCCAGAGAGAGACATACAAACAGAAAGACAGACGGACAGACAGACAGAAAACAGAATAACGGATGACTTACTCATCTGCGATAGGAAATACTCATCTAATCCTTCAACGTGCTCTTTAAGATCCTTCAGTGGTGCAAACCTTATCTTCCAACTCATGATTGGAAAGTGGTGAAAGTATCTAAGGCTGTAGGATCTTCACTACACGTAAACGTGAAATACATTGGAGCCACTATTGGAGACGAAATAGAATTATGGTGATATCATCCCTAATCCCTAAGTCTTTCACAGAATAAGATGCAGTTACTGTCCGAAGAAAGCAATATAACGTGCGATCCATCTGATAAAGATGATACGCGATTATTTTCTGAAGTGAAGGTACCCTTTTTACTCTCAAAGATGATTGAAAAGAACGAAATTGACGTAAATTAAGTGCGGCCACTCTAAAGCAGCTTCAGCTGTAGGTACTGCTAATCCGTGCCCCCTGGGATCGGGCTACCGAAAACTCAGGTATATTAAGGTCCTCTATCTTGGCCAAAAAAATCTTTGCATAGATAGTAGAAATACTTTTTATTTCTAAATTTGAAGAAGGCAAGGTACCACGCTCACATACAAAATAAATATTAAAGGTCTCATATCTGAAAAAAATGCAACAGATAGGATCCTCAAACAACTGGACAACTTTGACGACCATATAACAAACCATAGCTAGGTAAATAGATCGAACATATAACTTCAAGAATTATTTAGGTTGACGCTAATTCGGTGGACAACTTCCCAATTTCATATTTTGAAAGTAATAAAGGTTTAGAAACTAACATAATTTTATCCAAAAGATAAAATTCCAATTAATGTTAACTGATTTCAATGAATGTAATATCATGCGAACAATGAAATATAAAATTTTACAAAAAAAATTGATAATGAACGATTTCATTCTAGAAACGAAATTGTTCATTATACTAATTAAATATTTTATATACAATTTAATGAAGAACATGTAATTTTCTTTTTCTGTAAGAAACTAAATACTAAGGACGCCTACTTCATAATTTTAATATACATAGTTTCTTCTGGAGTTAAAATTTAGTGTTTGAAGGATGTAAAAAGTTAAATTATTATCCATTCAAGTTATATTGTTTTCATATCTAATTGATTTCAACTAAATTTTTGTTTTTTATTACAACTCAAATTAAATAAAAAACATGTTTTTTTTCTTTTTCTATATATTTTTAAACAAAAATATATTCATACATAAATTCCCTAACAATCGCTACTTGAACTTTTCAACTCCTTAAAGGAAAATAAATTTGTTTTTCTAAGAAAAACATGTTTGCAGCAAAAAGTTATATACATCTAACAAAAAATACAAAACAAGCAAAAAATAGAATAAAATGTTCTGTTTTTTACCAACAAAAGTCCTTTTTTCCAAAAAGAAGACAGACTCACACACACTACTCAACGAAAAAATTAATAAAAGATGAGCATCATTATGTGCTTTTTTTCTGGTTGTTAAAATGATGTTTGTTACAACAAACTCATATGTTTGTTGTATGCCCTTAAGTACTATTTTGGTCCTTTTTTTACAAATGTCTTTGTGTGTTTGAGTGAAAAATGTCCTTAAACTATTGAAATACATACATAAAGTATATGGTGGGCGTAAAAGTTGTAGTATTAGTGTTAGTAGCTTATAAAAACATTATACTCTATTGTAGTAGTTTTACTTTTAGTTAAGACTACATGTTCAAACACTACTTAAATTTCTTTCATTTTTTTTCTTCTTCGTCTACAATAAGAACAAGAACCTAAGAAACCAAAAAAAAGGCACAAAATTATGGCACATTATAGACAGGGGACTTGCAAATAGTAATATTTTCCTTTAATAATGACACTTCACCAAAAAGGCAGCAGACTTGAAAAATAAACAGCAAAGGTAGACAAAAAATATGAAAATACTCGCAACAAATATGAAACGTGTTGAAGATATTTTAAACATGCTCTACACATGTATAAAGAGATTCAAAAATGTATGTCAACAGTTGAAAAACAGAAAAAAATGTGGCTTCTAAACTTTAATGTGGCTGCTAATAATATTAGCTGCCAGGAATTAGCATGTATTTACCCAACAAAATATGCAGTAAATTTTTAATAGCCTTATTAATAGATTACACAAGTTTTAGTGTTTAATTTTGAAAACATTAGCCTAAAAATATGCTATAAAAATGTGTTTGTGTTTTTCCTGACATAAGTACATTTTTAATGACATTTTTAAAATGAAACATTGTTTGTTTTTAATTATCTTCGGTTGTTAATTTTAATGGTATATGTTTATTTGTTTGTTCAGTAGAATATTATTAAAAGCTTCCGCTGTAATTTTTGCGAAAGGTAAATATAAATATAGATTTTTATATTTTTGTTTTAACCTGTTAGTTCATGGAGTTACATTAAAATAGTTTTAAATAGGTGTTAAGAGTTTTAATATTGTAAACAATATACTTATAGACAAAATTAACAAAAAATCCCGAAAAAATACGTAATAAATTAGACAGCAGAATTCAGTTCCAGTCCTGTTCTGTTCTAGTTGTGTTCTAGTTCAGTTCTGGTTCAGTTCAAGTTCAATTCAAGTTCAGTTCTAGTTCAGTTCTAGTTCAGTTCTAGTTCAGTTCTAGTTCAGTTCTAGTTCAGTTCTAGTTCAGTTCTAGTTCAGTTCTAGTTCAGTTTCTAGTTCAGTTCTAGTTCAGTTCTAGTTCAGTCTTAGTTCAGTTCTAGTTCAGTTCTAGTTCCAGTTCTAGTTCAGTTCTAGTTCAGTTCTAGTTCAGTCTAGTTCAGTTCTAGTTCAGTTCTAGTTCAGTTCTAGTTCAGTTCTAGTCAGTTCTAGTTCAGTTCTAGTTCAGTATAGTTCAGTTCTAGTTCAGTTCTAGTTCAGTTCTAGTTCAGTTCTAGTTCAGTTCTAGTTCAGTTCTAGTTCAGTTCTAGTTCAGTTCTAGTTCAGTTCTAGTTCAGTTCTAGTTCAGTTTATAGTTCAGTTCTAGTTCAGTTCTAGTTCAGTTCTAGTTCAGTTCTAGTTCAGTTCTAGTCCAGTTCTAGTTCAGTTCTAGTTCAGTTCTAGTTCAGTTCTAGTTCAGTTCTAGTTCAGTTCTAGTTCAGTTCTAGTTCAGTTCTAGTTCAGTTCTACTTCAGTTCTAGTTCAGTTCTAGTTCAGTTCTAGTTCAGTTCTAGTTCAGTTCTAGTTCAGTTCTAGTTCAGTTCTAGTTCAGTTCTAGTTAAGTTCTAGTTCAGTTCTAGTTCAGTTCTAGTTCAGTTCTAGTTCAGTTCTAGTTCAGTTCTAGTTCAGTTCTAGTTCAGTTCTAGTTCAGTTCTAATTCAGTTCTAGTTCAGTTCCAGTTCAGTTCTAGTTCAGTTCTAGTTCAGTTCTAGTTCAGTTCTAGTTCAGTTCTAGTTCAATTCTAGTTTCAGTTCTAGTTCAGTTCTAGTTCAGTTCTAGTTCAGTTCTAGTTCAGTTCTAGTTCAGTTCTAGTTCAGTTCTAGTTCAGTTCTAGTTCAGTTCTATTTCAGTTCTAGTTCAGTTCTAGTTCAGTTTCTAGTTCAGTTCTAGTTCAGTTCTAGTTCAGTTCTAGTTCAGTTCTAGTTCAGTTCTAGTTTCAGTTCTAGTTCAGTTCTAGTTCAGTTCTAGTTCAGTTCTAGTTCAGTTCTAGTTCAGTTCTAGTTCAGTTCTAGTTCAGTTCTAGTTCAGTTCTAGTTCAGTTCTAGTTCAGTTCTAGTTCAGTTCTAGTTCAGTTCTAGTTCAGTTCTAGTTCAGTTCTAGTTCAGTTCTAGTTCAGTTCTAGTTCAGTTCTAGTTCAGTTCTAGTTCAGTTCTAGTTCAGTTTCTAGTTCAGTTCTAGTTCAGTTCTAGTTCAGTTCTAGTTCAGTTCTAGTTCAGTTCTAGTTCAGTTCTAGTTCAGTTCTAGTTCAGTTCTAGTTCAGTTCTAGTTCAGTTCTAGTTCAGTTCTAGTTCAGTTCTAGTCGTTCTAGTTCAGTTCTAGTTCAGTTCTAGTTCAGTTCTAGTTCAGTTCTAGTTCAGTTCTAGTCGTTCTAGTTTCAGTCTAGTTCAGTTTCTAGTTCAGTTCTAGTTCAGTTCTAGTTCAGTTCTAGTTCAGTTCTAGTTCAGTTTCTAGTTCAGTTCTAGTTCAGTTCTTAGTTCAGTTCTAGTTCAGTTCTAGTTCAGTTCTAGTTCAGTTTCTAGTTCAGTTCTAGTTCAGTTCTAGTTCAGTTCTAGTTCATTTCTAGTTCAGTTTTTCTAGTTCATTCTAGTTCAATTCTAGTTCAGTTCTAGTTCAGTTCTAGTTCAATTCTAGTCAGTTCTAGTTCAGTTCTAGTTCAGTTCTAGTCAGTTCTAGTTCAGTTCTAGTTCAGTTCTAGTTCAGTTCTAGTTCAGTTCTAGTTCAGTTCTAGTCAGTCTAGTTTCAGTTCGTTCTAGTTCAGTTCTAGTTCAGTTCTAGTTCAGTTTAGTTCTAATTCAGTTCCAGTTCAGTTGTAGTTCAGTTGTAGTTCAGTTCTAGTTCAATTCTAGTTCAGTTCTAGTTCAGTTCTAGTTCAGTTCTAGTTCAATTCTAGTTCAGTTTTAGTTCAGTTCTAGTTCAGTTCTAGTTCAGTTCTAGTTCAGTTCTAGTTCAGTTCTAGTTCAGTTCTAGTTCAGTTCTAGTTCAGTTCTAGTTCAGTTCTAGTTCAGTTCTAGTTCAGTTCTAGTTCAGTTCTAGTTCAGTTCCAGTTCAATTCTAGTTCAGTTCTAGTTCAGTTCTAGTTCAGTTCTAGTTCAATTCTAGTTCAGTTCTAGTTCAGTTCTAGTTCAGTTCTAGTCCAGTTCTAGTTCAGTTCTAGTTCAGTTCTAGTTCAGTTCTAGTTCAGTTCTAGTTCAGTTCTAGTTCAGTTCTAGTTCAGTTCTAGTTCAGTTCTAGTTCAGTTCTAGTTCAGTTCTAGTTCAATTCAGTTCAGTTCTAGTTCAGTTCTAGTTCAGTTCCAGTTCAGTGTAGTTCAGTTGTAGTTCAGTTCTAGTTCAATTCTAGTTCAGTTCTAGTTCAGTTCTAGTTCAGTTCTAGTTCAGTTCTAGTTCAGTTCTAGTTCAGTTCTAGTTCAGTTCTAGTTCAGTTTTAGTTCAGTTCTAGTTCAGTTCTAGTTCAGTTCTAGTTCAGTTCTAGTTCAGTTCTAGTTCAGTTCTAGTTCAGTTCTAGTTCAGTTCTAGTTCAGTTCTAGTTCAGTTCTAGTTCAGTTCTAGTTCAGTTCTAGTCAGTTCTGGTTCAGTTCTAGTTCAGTTCTAGTTCAGTTCTAGTTCAAGTTCTAGTTCAGTTTTAGTTCTAGTTCAGTTTCAGTTCTAGATTAGTTTTAGTTTAGTTCTAGTTCAGTTCTAGTTTAGTTCTAGTTCAGTTCTAGTTCAGTTCTAGTTCAGTTCTAGTTCAGTTCTAGTTCAGTTCTAGTTCAGTTTCTAGTTCAGTTCTAGTTCCGTTCTAGTTCAGTTCATTATTTATATATAATTTCATCTTTATTGAGATCTCATTTATGGAAACATTTTGAAAGTTTTCCATAACTCGGAGATAGTTACTAAATTCTATTTGCTTTTTGTTTAGCAACTACTAATTTTATTTTTCAACCAAATAAATAGTCTAAATATTTATTTAGAAAATTTTCTGAAAAACATCTTTTTTTCATCTATAAAAACAATATTGTTTGATTATTTTATATTTCAATATATTCTTATTTTAAAGAGAAATCTAAATCTGCAAATATATACACATGCATGTACATACATATGTATGTCTGCAAAAGCAATAAATGAAATTGTTATAAAATAACTGAACATAAAAAACTGAATAAAAAAGGAAAAACTTTAACCAATTGATTGCAAAAATACACATAAACTTATTGAGAAATCACACAGAACAAAAATAGCAAGGAATACAAATTTTGTGTGTGATTTTGATTTTATATATTTTGCAATAACAAAAAAAAAAAAAAAAACTATAAAAACCTCAATAATATTGCAATATTGTAAAAACAACCAGGCCACACACTCACAGTACAAACAGCGAATTGAAAACTCATGAAGAGGGAAACAAACTGTCAAAATATAAAGGAGTAATGTGCTTTACGATTTTTATTGTTAAACGAAAGTATGAATGTGAATGCAAAAAGGAAAATATGTATAGTAGGATATGTCCGAACATATGGTACCCTACAACAGCTATTATTATATTTATAACGACTTACAGTTCTCTTCCAGCTGTGTTAATTCCCTCAATAGTTCCTTAAATAGATTAGATTTACAAAAGGCGGCTTAAATGCCAAATGAGGTGTAGGGTATAAAAAGGAACAAATCCCTATCACGAACAAAGTACAAATGATAAAATAAATAAAAAAATCATACAAAAACTCTTAAAGGGCGAAAAATTTAAAAAATACTGTATGTATTTCGAAAAATACTTATATTCTGTTTAACAACATGGTGCTATAAAACCCTCTTAAAATTTAACCCTAAAAAAGAGTTGAGGCGTTTTTTTTTTTTCATTTTATCCCTACCAAAAATATTTTGGAATTCAATTTTTACACTCATACTTAGTAGGATTCCAATAAAAAAGGCCAACATGAAAAAAAAAAAAAAACAACTCCAGAATCAGTATTCAACAATTTCCAATTCCCTTTTTATGTTTCTAATGGCTTTATTTATTGTTGTTATATTTGTTGTTTTATAATTTAATAGCTGTATTTCAAATTGATGTAGCTGTGAAGTTTTTGGCCTCTCTTTGCTGTTTATTTCGCTGGTCTGTCAAGTCCATCACTTATTGTCCATTGTATTTGACAGCTGACCATTAATATGTCGCTGGGTAAATTTTATACTGTTCCCTTTTTTAATGTTTTACAAACCAACGAATGATTTTACTTTTCGTCCCCAAAATGAAACAAAGCAATAACAACAATACATATAAAGGTTTAAATTGTAAAATAATTATTTACATTTGCCGCACCCCATTTCAAAAGAAAAGGGGAAAAGGAAATTATAATTAAAATTTAAATAAAACATGTTCTTATTTAACGACTGACATATTTTTTCCGTGCTGTAAGACATCATTTTTATTCATATTTATGGTATATTTTTAGGGGCAGAATAAATTTATGTTCAATATTTTTAGGGACCATAGAAAAATTAAATTAATTTCCAGGGGTTTAGCGTAAAAAAACTAATAGAAAATTATGAATTGAAATAAATTAAATGTTCAAAATCATGTAGTATTTTTTTAATTTTTTTTCGATATGAAATATAAAACCTTTGAGTTTTCGTAAAATTCTAAGGTTTTAGCAATGAGCGTCTGCCTGCTGCCAGTTCATTTCTACTTGAGTTCTAGTTCAGTTCTAGTTCAGATCTAGTTCAGTTCTAGTTCAGTTCTAGTTCAGTTCTAGTTCAGTTCTAGTTCAGTTCTAGTTCAGTTCTAGTCTAGTTCAGTTCTAGTTCAGTTCTAGTTCAGTTCTAGTTCAGTTTCTAGTTCAGTTCTAGTTCAGTTCTAGTTCAGTTCTAGTTCAGTTCTAGTTCAGTTCTAGTTCAGTTCTAGTTCAGTTCTAGTTCAGTTCTAGTTCAGTTCTAGTTCAGTTCTAGTTCAGTTCTAGTTCAGTTCTAGTTCAGTTCTAGTTCAGTTCTAGTTCAGTTCTAGTTCAGTTCTAGTTCAGTTCTAGTTCAGTTCTAGTTCAGTTCTAGTTCAGTTCTAGTTCAGGTTCTAGTTAGGTTCTAGTTCTAGTTCAGTTCTAGTTCAGTTCTAGTTCAGTTCTAGTTCAGTTCTTGTTCAGTTCTAGTTCAGTTCTAGTTCAGTTCTAGTTCAGTTCTAGTTCAGTTCTAGTTCAATTCTAGTTCAATTCTAGTTCAGTTCTAGTTCAGTTCTAGTTCAGTTCTAGTTCTAGTTCAGTTCTAGTTCAGTTCTAGTTCAGTTCTAGTTCAGTTCTAGTTCAGTTCTAGTTCAGTTTTAGTTCAGTTCTAGTTCAGTTCAAGTTCAGTTCTAGTTCAGTTCTAGTTCAGTTCTAGTTCAGTTCTAGTTCAGTTCTAGTTCAGTTCTAGTTCAGTTCTAGTTCAGTTCTAGTTCAGATCTAGTTCAGTTCTAGTTCAGTTCTAGTTCAGTTCTAGTTCAGTTCTAGTTCAGTTCTAGTTCAGTTCTAGTTCAGTTCTAGTTCAGTTCTAGTTCAGTTCTAGTTCAGTTCTAGTTCAGTTCTAGTTCAGTTCTAGTTCAGTTCTAGTTCAGTTCTAGTTCATTCTAGTTCAGTTCTAGTTCAGTTCTAGTTCAGTTCTAGTTCAGTTCTAGTTCAGTTCTAGTTCAGTTCTAGTTCAGTTCTAGTTCAGTTTTAGTTCAGTTCTAGTTCAGTTCTAGTTCAGTTCTAGTTCAGTTCTAGTTCAGTTCTAGTTCAGTTCTAGTTCAGTTCTAGTTCAGTTCTAGTTCAGTTCTAGTTCAGTTCTAGTTCAGTTCTAGTTAGGTTCTAGTTAAGTTCTAGTTCATTTCTAGTTCAGTTCTAGTTTCAGTTCTTGTTCAGTTATAGTTCAGTTCTAGTTCAGTTCTAGTTCAGTTCTAGTTCAATTCTAGTTCATTCTAGTTCAGTCTAGTTCAGTTCTAGTTCAGTTCTAGTTCAGTTCTAGTTCAGTTCTAGTTTCAGTTCTAGTTCAGTTCTAGTTCAGTTCTAGTCGTTCTAGTTCAGTTCTAGTTCAGTTCTAGTTCAGTTCTAGTTCAGTTCTAGTTCAGTTTCTAGTTCAGTTCTAGTCATTTCTAGTTCAGTTCTAGTTCAGTTCTAGTTCAGTTCTAGTTCAGTTCTAGTTCAGTTCTAGTTCAGTTCTAGTTCAGTTCTAGTTCAGTTCTAGTTTCAGTTCTAGTTCAGTTCTAGTTCAGTTCTAGTTCAGTTCTAGTTCAGTTCTAGTTCAGTTCTAGTTCAGTTCTAGTTTAGTTTCTAGTTTAGTTCGTGTATAGTTCTTGTTTGGAGCAAATTAAAAAATAATCTATATACGAAGTTATTAAGCATTAAATTGCTTATTAAAAATGTGAGGAAAAAAGAAACATAAATTACCACCCAGTTCCGTTAAGAGCTACCTAACAGCAACACATCCTTGATGTTGCTCTACTTTATGTCTTAAATTTTTATATTCTTTTTCGATTTGTTGTCCTAAATTCTTTGCATACTTTTAGGTATAAACATTTTCAGTTTAGTTTTTATTTCATTTTTTTTTTCTCATCCACTAGCGTTAAAATGAACAAGATGAGAAGAGAAAATTTAATTTGTGTAAATACCGTCGCTGATTACTAACAAGTCTTTCAGCCAGTCAACCAACCAGGCATTTGTCGTAAGAATTTTCAGGCTTTTTATCGTGGCAATTTGTATGCACTGTTAAATGACTTTGAAGAAAAAAAAAAGAGAAATGAAAACAAAATTTAATTTGCCTGCATAATGATGCCTACACAAAATATGTATATAGAATAGATAAGATACGCACACGATTTTAGTTTTTTATAGAATGAAAAAGGTCATTATTTAATATATTTTCATATTTTTTTTTAATAAATAAATTTCCTATTTAGAGAGAAAATTAGGATTTTACTGTTTATTCAAAGGAATTGAATGATTTCCATAGAAAATTATGTATGTAATATTTTTCAAAGTTTGAAACTTTATTAAGGGCCAAAAGAAAACAGTTTGTGCCTTAATAAATTGTTGTTTTTTTTCTGAGAAATGTAAATTTTGTTGCTTAGTATGTAAATATTTACTTATTATCAAGTTTAAATACCTTTGACTTCATCCATAAAAAATCTCTTCCTTACCTGCAAATAAAAAAAAGTTTTATTAAATATAATTTAAAGATTTATTAAAGCAAGTATAAAATTATATAGATAATTTTTAAAAAATATTTATTTGTAATTTTCGTTAAAAATATCTCCTAAACTAAAGCGGATAAATTGCTGATGTAAACGTATTTTTTATCAAAATTAATGGTCTCCAATGTACCCTAATCGAGGTTGTTATGCAGACGATGTTGTCGTACATCTAAGGGGAAATTGTCTAATCAATTGTGTTGAAGGAACAAAATAGCTAATCGAGGTTATTATGCAGACGATGTTGTCGTACTTCTAAGGGGAAATTGTCTAATCAATTGTGTTGAAGGAACAAAATAGCTTGAAAAGGCCCTTAAGCAGGTCTAAACATTCTGGGACCGATTTAACCCTGAATAATAGAAACCTGTCTTGTCATAAGAATGGCAAACTTTTTTCAATGGTCAACAGTGCACATCACTGCTGGGTGCTATAGAAAAGAAAAATAGGCATGAAATGGGATATTATACGCGAATATAGAGCATGCGGAGAGACAGTAAAACTCTGGAAATTACGCCCAAAATTATAACATCTCACACAAACATTGATTGGAAAATTTCAAAGCATTACGTCTAGGAAACTGAGTTTCTGAACATCGAACGATAACATCTTTATAAAGCACCTATAAAATGGTTCCCAACATTTCCAATAAAAGAAACGCACGACAGACCCGACAGTAGTCTAAGTGTAATCCCTCGGTTTTGAGAATTAAAAAATTTTATTTTTTTAGTTGTTACATCATCAATAAATTACTATTAAAGACAACAGTTTGGCTTAACACCTTTACGCTTGAATGGTTTGCATAATTTTAACTCTTGCCAAATATTTTGCAATTTTTATGAGATATTTCTCAACATTAAAATTTAATTAGGTCAAGGTCATGTAATTTATAAGGCAAAAATTGTAAACTTTCATATTTTTGTTTTATTAATTCCAATACAATACAATACAGTTATACAAATACAATGACCAAACAATTGCAACAATTTTCAATTATATATATATATTTTTGTCAATAAATCACAAATACTATTTTTACAAAATCCATTTCCACAACAAAAAAAACATTGGACAAAAATAGTAAAATCATTCTTGTGTTAATTTAATACTAAATAGAAATGTTGCATGTACCTAAAACTATGCCTCATAAAATAATTGTTATAGACCTCCTTAAGGTATACTAAACAATACTTTCTTTGGTTGTAATTTAATTTAGTTAAGTTAGTTTCTGCTAGGTACTTCCTTTCCTTTTGTTGTTGTTGTTACTTTTATTCTATTTAGTAAAAACGTACAAATATACATTATAATTTATCACCGAGTATAGAAATTCAATTTCCTAACATGATTTTTATTTATTTTATACGTTTTGCTTTGAATTCAGCACAATTCTCCAGTAGGTACCAAGTTTCCGCAGGAAAGTCTTTTTCTTCTCTACTTCTCGGGGTATGAGTCTGCATGTGTCTCTTTTTGTGTGTTACCCTTGGTATGTACAAGTGTGTTCATGTATACAATCTACTCATACAAACCCACGCAAGAAAAACTTTTATGTTTTTTCGTATTTTTTTGTTCATTTCTATAATACAGTAAAAATAATAAATAAATATAGTATACTTTTCGGCAGTGTTACAAACAAAAACATTATTTTTGCTTGATTAGCTTGAAAAATAACAAATTCAATGAACTAAATAATACAAAAAAAAAAAAGAAAACAGCAACAACAAAAAAACACCGAAAACAACAAAGTATATTATTATAATGAAATATAACAATGAAAGCAATGGAAGAAACATATAGAACAGGATTTGTTTTTTTGTTTTTGTTTTCCGTAGGTGTAGTTATAAAACAAACATGTTTTTCCAATGAAAGCACCTGGTCTATTAAAGTTTGGCAATATATAATAAAATGGAAAACAAATTAATGTTTTAAATAAAATCAAACGTGCAATCTGTTTTTTGCAAAAAAAAAAAAATCAAATTTTTTTTAATATTTTAAATTGACTTCTGCTTTAAGTCACAATAATTTTCATTACATTTTTATAGCCTACTTTTAGGGTTTTATTATATGGTATCTAATTTAAAGTGTTTGCTTGTAGTGTATGCTAAATATTTTTGCAATTTCATCATCATAAATCTCTTATTAGTTGTTCTTGTTTATTATTATCTTCATAATTTATGTTACTCCAGTTACTTTTACTCACTTAAAAGTTTACTTTTTATACCAGGTAAATAAATATTTAAAAAAAAATCTTTTACGATTTTTAAATGTAGCTCATACAAATTCATGGAATTTTTTATTTTGACAACACCCAAATGTATGCTATAGCAGAATTTACTTTCAGTATTTGTTGTTTTTCATGTTTTCATTTAATTTAACCCTTCACTGCACCGAGGGCTTTACATGGGGAGTTGCTTTTGGCAATTAATTTTTTAAGAAAAAACTTTTAAAATTATAAATTATTTATTTTAAAATTGAACTGATAGTTTTTGTTAAAGAGTAACGTCTATGATACTATTAAAGGAATTCGGAAAAAATCTGCAACTGGGAGTTTGGACACATTATTCTAGGAGTCAAATGAATAAAATGTTGTTGAACACAGAATCATGAATCCACAAGTTCGTATAATTATCCCACTAGAAAGAAAAAGAAGACACTAAGAACCTATGAACCATACAAATCAGTTCTTCTTAAGGATATGAATTATACTTAAGTTTTGAAAATCAAGCTTAGGCATAAACACATTGGTGCAAAGAACTACATACTAATCAGTTCATTACAGCTGTTAAATCTCCTCTAAAGAATAAATGGAAATATGGATGAGTGGAGAATGTAAAACATGGTATTTTCCATGGATCGGCATGCCTATAATGATTCGCCTAAAAGCAGAAGTTTATCAAGTCGGAAGCAATTGAGGAAGCACCAAATTAAACTAATGGCAGTAAAAAAGCTATAAATGATTACATTTTAACGTATTACTAACACAGCGGCATGTGCAAATTGAACTAGCCAGTGAAGTGTAGAATAGTGTGACTATCATATGTAGTTTTCATAGAATAGTGGACTAGACCGTAGAAAAGCCCATAGACTAGTCCATCACCTATTCAGCTGACAAGTTCATAAAATATTCTATAAATTGATCAGTTAATAGGATCTTCAATAGACCAGTAAGTACACTAGTCACCCGTCCATGGTTCATAGAGTAGTAAATAGACTAGACAATAGATTACATCATAGATCAGTCGATAGAGTAGTCCATAGACTGGTAAATATAATAGTCAATAGACTTGAGAAATTCTTAGTCTATTGACTAGTCCATAGACTTGTATATAGAATAGTCCTTAGACTTCTCAGTAAACTAGACCAGAGAACAGTTCATAAACTAGTCAATAAAGGCGATACATTAGTTAATAGTTTAGTCCATAGACTAGTCCAAAGAATTATCAATAGAATAGTGCATAGACTAGTCCATAGACTGGTCCATAGACTTGTCAATAGACTTGACCATAAAGCAGTCCATAGACTAAAAATATATTAGTCCATAGACTAGGACACAGACTAATAAATAGTCCATAGCTACTATATAGATTAGTCCATAGGATAGTTCTTAGAATAGTCAACAGAATAGTGAATAGTAGATTAGTCCCTAGACTAGTCATTAGACTAGTCAGTAGACTAGTCCATAGACTAGACATTAGACTAGTCCATATACTAGTCATTAGACTAGACCATAGACTAGTCATTAGACTAGTCCATAGACTAGTCATTAGACTAGACCATAAACTAGTCCATAGACTAGCCCATAGACTAGTCATTAGACTAGTCCATAGACAAGTCATTAAACTAGTCCATAGTCTAGTCATTAAACTAGTCCATAGACAAGTCATTAGACTAGTCCATAGACTAGTCATTAGACTAGAGTATAGACTAGTCCATAGACTATTCATTAGTTCTTAGAATAGTCAATAGAATAGTGAATAGACCAGTCAGTAGACTAGTCATTAGACTCCATAGACTAGTCATTAGACTAGTCCATAGACTAGTCCATTGACAAGTCATTAGACTAGTCCATAGACTAGCCATAAACTAGTCCATAGAGTAGTCCATTGAGTAGTCCATAGACTAGTTAGTAGACTAATCAGTAGACTAGTCCATAGACTAGTCATTAGACTAGTCCATACTCTAGTCAGTAGACTAGTCCATACTCTAGTCAGTAAACTAGTCTATTCCCTAGTCCGTAGACTAGTCCATACTATAGTCAGTAGACTAATTCCTAGACTTGTCAATAGAAAATTCCATTGACTTGTCAATAGACTAGACCATAGACTAGTCCATTGTTTAGTCAATAGGCTAGGCAATACATTAGTCAATAAACTAGTCCATAGAAGTTTTAATCGTCATAAAAAAATTAAAATATATTCAATTATTATTAAATTGACTAGTTTATAAACTTATTCATGGACTAATCGATAGACTAGACCGTAGAGTAGTCCATAGGCTAGACAATGGAAAAGTGCATAGACTAGTCCAGGGGTCGGCAAACTACGGCTCGCGAGCCTAATGCGGCTCTTTGGATGTGGAGCTGTGGCTCTTTAGTTTCATAAACACTTTCTTATTTTATAAACAAATATTTATATATTTTAAAATCTTTCTGAATCGATTAACGAGCAGTGTTTGTTGAAACTAACAAAACAATTCGCAAACGTTTCTACAATATACACAACTTTTCATCTTTGTTTAATCGTTTTGTACGTAAGCAAAATAAAGCAAATTCTTTTTGGGCGAGAAAGAACGAAAACAAAACAATTAGTTTTCAGTCATTTCCTTGCTTTTATTTACCATTGTGCCATTTGGAATTGGTACTGGATCTCTAGAAATGCAGTTGATCAATTTAAAAAGTAAAGCTTTGGTTATGGAAAATTGTCAAAGTTTAAAAGCCAATTGATAGAGTTAGGTAAAAACCCAACTAACAAATGAATGTTTAGAGTCATTTGTGAAACTTTCTAAAGCCATACAAACCTATCTCTTCCACTGAATTTGTTCCATGTATAAGTTAGTATTGTAAGAAAATGTTTAATCCTTTAAATTTTTAATTGAAAAGTTCACTGTAAACGAATGGGGCATCATGAGCGCTCCTACGAAGTGCCATTAGATAAGATGTAAATCATGATCGTACATTTCGAAATTTTCATGTTTTTCGAATTAAAACATATTTTTTGGAAATTGAAAGTATCGTAATTAATTAATTAATAATGTGGAGAGTTTGGATACAGTTAAATACTAAAAACTTGGTCTATTTGAAAACTTCAATATTGGGTTTTGGTTGGTAGTATCAATTCGGAACCCATCTTATTAAATTTGGTACAGATATTTTTGTTTCTATAAATTTGTTTATGACGAATTTCACAACTATGCTGGTATTATTAAGCCTGTTATGAGCGTTAAAGTAATTTTCTGAAGAAGAATTTATATGCGGGTATGGTCAACAATGAACTGATCATTAAAAAATTTTGGAGAGAGATTTTTCTTCCTATAATACTTGTTTGTGTCGAATTGCGTCGTTATACTAATATGTATTATTAAATCAGTTATGAGCGTTAGAGTCATTTTCCGAAGTAGACCTCTTAAAATTTGGTTGAGAAATTTTGTTCTTATAAAACTTGTTTGTGTCAAATTTTGTCGCTTACTGCTATTATTAAGTCACTTAAGAGCGATAGGGTAATTTTCTAGTGGTGATCTTTACAAATTTGGTAAAGAGATTTTTGTTCTTGTTTGTGTTGAATTTCGTCATATTATTAAGACAGTTATGAGCGTTAAAATCAAATTTGGAAGATAGATATTGGTTCTTATAAAAGTTGTTTATTTTGAATTTCGTTGAAATATTGCTACTGTTAAGTCAATTATGATCGTTAGTCATTTTCTGAAAAGGACTTAAATATTGTTGTTGGTAAAATATGGTTCGATGTCCGCAATACATCACAATATAATTTCTGTATGCATAAAAGAACTTTATCTTGATTGCCGCCAAATTAATATATTACTTTATGCTGTATTAGCTGCATCATCAATTTTCGTTATTTTTACATTTCCTGATATACTTCGAAAAGCCTTTTAAATTATAGCACTTTCGCCCTACTCTAATAAACTTCTATATTTTAAAAAATGTATTCGAATGACACATAAAAATTCAAAAAGTATTTGTAGTCAAAAATCTATAAGAAAGATTCCTTGCAGAATGTCCTGTAGATAATTAAATCAAAAATTATGTTTTTGAAGTGAATTCATAAAGTATTTCAACTAAATTTAAATCTTGTTGGTCAAATAGGCCGAAACATGGAAGTCATAAGGCTTCTTTGTTTTCATAAAGATTTTCGGAAATTGGAATTTTTCTTTGAAAAAATTCTAAAACTGTTAAAATAATCTCTATATTACAAGGATTCGCTAAAAGTGCCATTTTTGTTTTATTTGATGCCAATTTATAACATTTCACAGTTTCGAAGTTAAAAATTTAAATTTTTTTATGATTTTTAAGGTAATTTTAGAACATAACCTTTTAGAATTTCTTTGATAGGGACGCTGATTTTAATTGTAGGAGTGTAAAATTTAGCAGGAACATGTATTTTGATACGGTGCGTCATAATCAATCAAAAGTCGATTTTGATTTTTTTTTGTAACTTAGGGCTTTTTGGATTTCATATGAAAATTTTTAAAGTTTTAAAGTATTTATAAAAAAATCTTATTTTGCGTTTAATGCACTCAATAGTTAAAGCACACTTTAGCCTTAAAAACCATTAATAAAATTGTGATATTCATAAACAAATAATAAACGTATATTAACTATTGTGCTGATTTATGTTTAAGTTGGCAGCACTGTATAATATGGCTGTCATTTTATGTGTTAGTGTTGCGTAAAATTAGGATAAAATATTCGTTGATTCGGTTTTCTTAATTTCATATTTTTGTTTATAATAGATTTTTGACAATAAAAACAAACTTTTAAGAAAAATAAATATATATATGGCTTTAATAAATGTCTATTTAGTTCAGATGTATAAATATAACATATAATTTCTAATTATTATTAAAAGTATCCGAATAACGGATATTTTGCGACAAAATATACATCACTATGACACATTTTCTTATTTTTACTTATTTTCCTTGTAATTTTTGATAAATTTTTGCAAATATTGATAAATTTCTTTGATATTTGACTAATTTTAATGCCGGCGAATATATTTTGCATTAGTATAACACTAATCAATATAATTTACATGGTTAATTACTTTATGGCATTATATTTAACCAACAAACTTTGAAAAAGCCAAATCAAATGATTTTGTCCATCATTTGGTTGACAGTCGGGCACTTCCAAATTGCCTAAAAATAGTGCTGGACAATTGGAATATTGTCAAATATTCATGCATTAATCCAATAATGCCTAGATTTGAGTTTTTTCCTCAAAATATAATCGTTTAAAAATTTTCTAGGATTTTATTTACAAATTTGTAAACGTTAAAATTAGAATTTTTAGATTTTATTTTAAAATAAACCATAATTAGTTTTCGCAATCAACCTAAAATTACCGGAAAAATCTTTATCTGAGAAAAAAAATGTTAAAAATCAACTTATTGTTGGCTTAAAGAAGGGTCGAGCCTACAATAAAATTCTTCTAATTGTCAATGGTTTATTGAAGGTGTTTTAAGCTATTTCACGTTTATAAATACGATTTTCCTGAATTTTGCCTAAAATTGTTTAATAAACCTAAAATAAGTTTTTATAAATACAGCCGTTAATAAACAAAAATTTTGTGGCTCTTTTAAAACATATGTTTTGTAAACTATAAATTTTGGCTCTTCCGACTCAAAAGTTTGCCTACCGCTGGACTAGTCAATAGACTAGTGCATAGACTTGTCTATAGACTAGTCAATACACTACTCCACATACTTAGTATTTAATATTGTATTCCGTTACTCGTTTGGAATGATGTTTGCAATTCACCAAAATAATGATCTCACCCTAGTGTCAATTGGATTATATTAAGTATGTGTGCCATATTAACCTTCTAAGCAAACTGCTAGTCGCAATTTTGATGCTTATTGTTTTAATTATGAATGAATGCAAATCGACCTGGTGATATTATTTGAAGTCGACTCATTATTTTAGTTTTGGAAACATTCATCGTTTTGAATGGTGTCGAACTACTAGAGAAAACTTCATAGAAAAAACATCTTACCTATTAAAGGGTTAATTTTACACAAATTTTATGGTGTTTTTGTAGTTTTCAAAACAAAATGTTCGTTATTGTTTGACAGAACACAAATACATTACTTTTGCTTTTTCTAATTAAAACTCTTAAGAGCCAAAAAAAAACATAAAAAACAAAAATAAATTTAAACATTTTTTGTTGATGTTTTTAAAACATTCCAGTTAACACTCCTGCTACCCAGCCCCTCTACATTCCCTTTCTCACTCTAACTATTTTACTCCTTTAAAATAATCGTTAAAATGCACACATCGTAAACAAAATTCAAATAAAACTTAACAAGGCGGCAAATTAAAATTTAACATTTATAAAAAAAATTTAATTTTAGTCTAGTTTTTTTTTTATTTTTTGTTGACATACTTTTAACAAAGTGCTGTTTTATTTTTAATGCTTAACTTTTTGCTCCATATAAAAAAGTTAGAATTTCAGAAAATCTAAAATAAAACATAATGTTGCATATGTTGGGGGCTATGAGTTTTTCCATTTTGCGAAGGTGTATCGTTTGAAAATACACAAGTGCTAATTTGCATAAAATTATAGTAAATATTTTTTAGCTTCCTTTTTTTGGCTTTGAGTGAAATAACAGTGTATGAGTGTTTATTTTGCAATTAACAGTTTTTGTTACAAATTTTTTTAAATTTGTTTTTTTTTTTTTTTTTTTTTGGTTTAAATGGCAATATTCATTTTGCCTTAAAACTCTAGTTAGAAATAAATAGCATTTAAATTTAATAAAATCATGTGTTTTTAATGAATAATTAATTTGCTTATTAATTAGTACAAATGCTTTTATAATAAATTGTTAATTAAATAATTAAGTCATGTTTAGATTTAGTTATATTTATTAGTTTGTGAAAAAATATATAAAAACAATTAATTTAGTGTTAAATTATCAATAAGTTATAGAGTAATTAAAAAGTGTTAAATATGAAATTAAATATTATTTATAACAGCATTTTAAATATATACATGAATATCTCTTTAAGTAGTTTCCCTTGTACAACAAATATATGTCAAACTGTTTGTATACTTTTAGGCTATATTAAAGATGTTTTAGAAAAAAGTTTTTCTTTTCTTTCCTTTCTTTATTTTCCGTTTCAACACAATTTTCATTTTTGTACACAAAAAAAAATTCCTTGTAATTTAATTTAATCATTTAACAGAAATTTGTCACGAAATTCATCATAAAGAAACGAAAAAAATCCTTCTGTAACCCTTCTGTTTTATAAAAAGTTTAAAAATTTATATAAAAAAGACGCCAACAACGACAACAGAAATCATAAACTTTTTTTGTACCATCTTGTCTTTATATAAGAACATATATTTTGTATTTATTCTACTTGCTATTTTTATAACCATATTATGTTTATCTGTTACAGCTTGAATCCCACCCTATACTACGTCACTTGTGTAGGGTGGGTATTATACTTGCTTAAGGCTTTCACTTCAGCATATACTTAAACGATATTTTCAAAGTAATTGCATTTCGTCCCGAAATCACAGTCGGTTCTTCCGATAAACACCTAAACTGGCATTATTCATTTCAAATGCTGTTATTGTGATTCCAAATAACATTAATTTATAAAGAAATAGGAACTATTTCCGAATATTACTTTAAATTAATGTTGGGTATCATATAGTTGGACTTGACCTACTTTAGTTGTTGTTCACTTTTGTTGTGATGATGATATTTTTGCTGATACACTCATAGTTGTATTTTTCTCTCCATTTCTTTCGATTATTGTATCTATTCTATCTAGGATTGAGCTCCTACAATTCTGAATATTACTTTATATCTGTGTAGGATCAGACCCAACATATTACACTTTCTTATATAATAACTCTTAGAGGAAAAAGTTTTGCTAAATGGGACGCCCATAATTTAGTCAGAACAAATTAACCATTTGGCGTCGCTTCATAATTTTGACGATCTCGTGAGAACCGATAGTTCTAGATTGCTTTGTAATACATTTTTTGGATAGATCAGATCATGAAAGAGCTAGACCAATAAAACAGACTGACAAAATTTGGAAAAAGTCGCAACTCTCAGACCATGTTATACTTTTCTAAAGGATAGAGCCGCTCTGAATCTGAAATTTTCTCCATCACATGTGGGATTTCTGATATCGTGTTCTGAAGTTTGAAAAAATGCCATTTTGGCACCTTTTTGAGACGTTATAAAAGCGCTAAGATAACTTTATTTATAAAACTTATATCTATATTTACAAAAACCTAGGATTTTCATGCTTTAGTTGAAAATATCTCGAAGAAGAAAGAAGATATGTCAGATGTTAAGCATTCATTTTAAAGCTGACAGAATGTACTTTCAGATGGCATTTAATCAAATTTTATAAACAAAGTCGTTTTGGTGATGTCATAACGTCTCAAAAAGGGCCAAAAATTTAGTTTTTCAAATTTTGGGGACAGTTGTGATGGATTAATTCTGTAGCCAGATTCGGATTCAACGCACCTCAATACTTTAGAAAAGAATTATTTGGTCTCTGGGTTAAAAACTTGTGACTGGGATGTGTTATCTGAGTATCTCATAGAACATGTTGAACCAATTCTTGTTCGTTTAAACACCTTCTCATGAATTTATTACGATCAAACATACATATGTCTAACCTTACGAAAAGGATATAGTTCGGAGGAACGATTTTTATCCTTGCATTGGGCCAGAGTTCTCCAGCACCACGAATGAAGTTTTTAAGAAATGCAAGAGCCTTCATGTTTCAGAAACCAATGATCTAGACTAGATTTGATCATTTGGTGTATACATATATATAGTTTTTCAACTACCACACTCTCCAAAAATCAGTCATCTGTTCATAGTAATGTTATATATTGTCCATTTTGTTTTTTAATGGCACACCTTTAATATAGATGTAATCACTTTAGATTAGCGCAGATTGATAATCTTTCAGTCCGTGATTATAATTCTGACATAGAACAATGATTTACATATGTATATGTGTTCATATGCCTGCTCTGATTCCTATGGACACCATTTTACTAGTGCGTAATATCCCACTATTCCAAAAACGGCACTAATAGTTCGCCAGTCTTTTCCGTTAATTTTTTAGTTCTACAGGATTCCAACGTTTGATTGATGTCCTCATCGGCCTTGAAAAGGTTTAATTGCTAAATGCCGGCGAGCTAATCGAAATCATTGTCCCAACGTAAGTAGTTTTGTCTAGTAAGTCTGCTAACCCGCAGACTCCGCTAGGTTAACCTTTGTTTCTGTAGGAGTCTTCACTTTAACATTGGATATTTTACCACCCTGTACTAATGGCAACGGATCTTCGTATTATATTTGATTTTACTAAACTATCAGGGTAACAGGGGTAACAGGGTTATACCATTTATAGAATCCAACCATCATACTCGGTCCTCAGAAGAAAGATTCAAAACTTAGGTTTTATATAATGAATGATATTTAATATTCGTTTTGTTTCCCAAAAAATAGCGTTCTATTTATTTTTACATTTCCTTTTTATTTAAGTAATATGTTCTTGTTAAAATCTTAACATATTTTATTTGTATTATGCTCCAATTGTCCTAGAATTAATAACGTACTTTACAACATACTAAATATGATTATTTTATCTATTCTATTCAATTTTGTATTTTTACCTTTTTATGCTTTGCAAAATGATAAACCTGAAGTTATTTGTCATTTGTACATTTCATCCCTTCTTTTGCTCTTTAGCCTTCGTCAATATTTCATACATACTTTTAGAAAATTTAAGTCTTTCTCTGTAGGCCTTTTTAAATTTATAGACATTCATAAACTTTAACCTTTGAAATCATACGTGTTTTGATGTATTTCAAACAGGTCTTTAATCATGTAAATTTATTCATACATATGCTTATGCCGTCTCTGCTTTTCTTCCCCTTTAACACTTGTGCCTTTATGTACAAGCAATGGTGGAAAATTGTGAAAAAAAGGCAAAAGTTTTTAAACTGGCGGCATTTGGCTTAAAGGTGGAAAATTATTATTGAAATGAAATAAACTGCTCAAAGGTTCACTTTGTGAATTTTTTTAAAGTTTTCTGTTTTTAGTTTATTTCTGCTTTATCTGTGTTGGCATTCGTTTTATGGAAATGAAAAAGGATTATTTTTGAAGCAAAATAAACAAATATAATGATTGATGTTAAATTAAGATTAAAATAGGGTAGAAATCATTCATCTAAATTTGGTTAAAGTTTGTGTGTATATATATAAAGAAGGATTAAGGGGCGCGTTGAAAAATTTAATCTTTTTAAATAAATATAAAGTTTTTGAAACCGCTAATCCACATGGTATTTAAATGAATATTTCTGTAAAAGCTCCCCTTGTGTGCGCCGTAAATCCAGTCTCTACATTACATTCCTCAACATAATTTACATACATATTTATTCAAAATATACTACCTATTTAGGTATTTAGGTCTATAATGTATTATTAGGTTTAATACGCAATTTTATTAATCTTATACAACTAAATATTGCTTTTCTTATACATTTCATCACAAACAATAATAATAATAATGAATGAATGAACAAAAGTATAAAAGAATTCTTTTTTACTATTTTACATAAAATGTCACACATATAATCATAAATTATACATAAAAGAGTCATTTTTCAGCCATATACACAACTTTTACCATCATCCAACACATCATGTAATGTGGTGCTGAAAAAAAAAAAATGGAGAGACTAAACAAAAAGTTTTTGACAAATTTATATGAATATATTACATAAAATGATTATACAGATTCCATCCATATACTAGGGTACAAAACAATGGCTGAAAAGAAGGGAACCACTTATTTTCAAGAAATATAATATAGTCTAGTGTATAGTCTAGTCTATAGTGTAGTCTATAGTGTAGTCTATAGTCTAGTCTATAGTCTAGTCTATAGTCTAGTCTATAGTCTAGTCTTAGTCTAGTCTAAGTCGAGTCTATAGTCTATTCTATAGAGTCTAGCTATAGTCTAGTCTTGTCTAGTCGATAGTCTAGGTCTATAGTCTAGTCTATGTCTATTCTATAGTCTAGTCTATATCTGTCTATAGTCTATAGTCCTATAGTCTAGTCTATAGTCTAGTCTAATTAGTCTAGTTCTATAGTCCTAGTCTATAGTTCTAGTCTATAGTCTAGTCTTAGTCTATCTATAGTCCTAGTCTAATCTAGTCTATAGTCTAGTCTATAGGTCAGTCCTATAGTCTAGTCTTATAGTCTAGTCTATAGTCTAGTCTATAGTCTAAGTCTTAGTCTAGTCTATAGTCTAGTCTAATAGTCTAGTCCTAATAAGTCTAGTCTATAGTCTAGTCCTATAGTCCAGTCTATAGTCTTCAGTCTATAGTCTAGTCTATAGTCTAGTCTATAGTCTAGTCTATAGTCTAGTCTATAGTCTAGTCTATAGTCTAGTCTATAGTCTAGTCTATAGTCTAGTCTATAGTCTAGTCTATAGTCTAGTCTATAGTCTAGTCTATAGTCTAGTCTAGTCTAGTCTATAGTCTAGTCTATAGTCTAGTCTATAGTCTAGTCTATAGTCTAGTCTATAGTCTAGTCTATAGTCTAGTCTATAGTCTTGTCTATAGTCTAGTCTATAGTCTAGTAGTCTATAGTCTAGTCTATAGTCTAGTCTATAGTCTAGTCTATAGTCTAGTCTATAGTCTAGTCTATAGTCTAGTCTATAGTCTAGTCTATAGTCTAGTCTATAGTCTAGTCTATATTCTAGTCTATAGTCTAGTCTATAGTCTAGTCTATAGTCTAGTCTATAGTCTAGTCTATAGTCTAGTCTATAGTCTAGTCTATAGTCTAGTCTATAGTCTAGTCTATAGTCTAGTCTATAGTCTAGTCTATAGTCTAGTCTATAGTCTAGTCTATAGTCTAGTCTATAGTCTAGTCTATAGTCTAGTCTAGTCTATAGTCTAGTCTATAGTCTAGTCTATAGTCTAGTCTATATAGTCTAGTCTATAGTCTAGTCTATAGTCTAGTCTATATAGTCTAGTCTATAGTCTAGTCTATAGTCTAGTCTATATAGTCTAGTCTATAGTCTAGTCTATAGTCTAGTCTATAGTCTAGTCTATAGTCTAGTCTATAGTCTAGTCTATATAGTCTAGTCTATAGTCTAGTCTATAGTCTAGTCTATAGTCTAGTCTATAGTCTAGTCTATAGTCTAGTCTATAGTCTAGTCTATAGTCTAGTCTATAGTCTAGTCTATAGTCTAGTCTATAGTCTAGTCTATAGTCTAGTCTATAGTCTAGTCTAAAGTCTAGTCTATAGTCTAGTCTATAGTCTAGTCTAGTCTATAGTCGAGTCTAGTCTATAGTCTAGTCTAGTCTAGTCTAGTCTAGTCTAGTCTAGTCTAGTCTAGTCTAGTCTAGTCTAGTCTAGTCTAGTCTAGTCTAGTCTAGTCTATAGTCTAGTCTAGTCTAGTCTAGTCTAGTCTAGTCTAGTCTAGTCTAGTCTATAGTCTAGTCTAGTCTATAGTCTAGTCTAGTCTAGTCTAGTCTAGTCTAGTCTAGTCTAGTCTAGTCTAGTCTATAGTCTAGTCTAGTCTAGTCTAGTCTAGTCTAGTCTAGTCTAGTCTAGTCTAGTCTATAGTCTAGTCTAGTATAGTCTATGGTCTAGTCTAGTCTATAGTCTAGTCTAGTCTATAGTCTAGTCTAGTCTAGTCTATAGTCTATAGTCTAGTCTAGTCTAGTCTAGTCTATAGTCTAGTCTAGTCTAGTCTATAGTCTAGTCTAGTCTAGTCTAGTCTAGTCTAGTCTAGTCTAGTCTAGTCTAGTCTAGTCTAGTCTAGTCTAGTCTAGTCTAGTCTAGTCTAGTCTAGTCTAGTCTATAGTCTAGTCTACTCTAGTAGTCTAGTCTAGTCTAGTCTAGTCTAGTCTAGTCTAGTCTAGTCTAGTCTAGTCTATAGTCTAGTCTAGTCTATAGTCTAGTCTATAGTCTAGTCTATAGTCTAGTCTATAGTCTAGTCTATAGTCTAGTCTATAGTCTAGTCTATAGTCTAGTCTATAGTCTAGTCTATAGTCTAGTCTATAGTCTAGTCTATAGTCTAGTCTATAGTCTAGTCTATAGTCTAGTCAAGTCTATAACCTAGTCTGATGTTTTCAAGCGGCTATTGCAAAAGCCTAGATCTGACAGTTTAGGGCGGTTTGTGTAATATGATTTGACGGGAAATGATGGAAACAATTTGGTAACACTACTTACTTGAATACTTTTGCCTGCTTTTAATTTATTTGCTGAAAATAAGTGACAATTTATACATTACGAAATTGTGGATGAGTTATTTTCTCTTTTCTGTTACAAACATTTTGGTGCAAACAAAACTTTTTACATTAAACATAAATTAATCAAATCTAAGAAACAAAAAAATAAATAAATAAAAAGACACTCGTTTTTCATTAAGAAACAAAAACAAATTATAGAAATAAATAAAATAACACAACAACAAAAACAACCGTTTGATAAGAAAGAAAAGTTTTTGGTTTTAAATATTTAAACACATTTTTTTAAAGACATGACAATCTATTTAATGAGAGTGTATAAAAAATATCTGAATATATGTACTTATGTATGTAGAAGATAGTAAGTATAAATTTAGTTTAATCCTTTGTGGTTTACGAATTTTAGGGTGGTACCATTTTATAGGTTTATAGAAAATTTTTATATGCACCATTAATAAGGCGGGCTTTTTTGGGTCCCGTCTGTTGTATTCGCTATTGAAGCCAGTTTTGTAGGTATTGTTTAGGGGCACATATATGGGCACTTATAAATATGATATTTATAGCCATCTTGCTCAATATAGTTTTCTGCGTGTCTAGAAAATACAAAGTTTAGTATCGTGAACATCGGCATATAGTGAACCTGGCTCACATAAAGGATTGCCTTTAAGGATTATAGGCTAGCTTACAAATTGTTTTTTTACATAGATGTTTCTTTGTAATTTCGGGGCACATTAGACCCTGAGTCTTCTTCAGATATCTATGTAGTTCAAAGTCATTACCAAATTTTTGTTCTTTTCTTTATTCAGAACTAAAAGATTTTAATAAAACACGTCTTATTGAAAACCAAATATTAATACTATTATGCACTGCTGTGTATTCCTAAAATGCGGTAAAATTCACTTCCCAATAAAACCTATTGTTAGAATTCAAAATATTTTTTTATATAAAAAACGGCAACATTATTACAACTGCTTACTCTATGATATAGTTTGCTTTATGACCATATTTGTTGTTGCTACTACCATTGTAATTACACAACGGTCCCGTAAACATGAATACCATCACCCAGTTCCTTTTGACAATTAGTCAAAAATGTTTATTCTAAACTGAAGACTGCAAAAAATACATTTAACTAAAACTAAAATGTGAACAATAGTTTTGCAGTTTGTATTTTAGTTTTTTTTTGTTGGTAGGGCTTTTTTTCGACTAAAAACTTTTATGTAAATATAATTTTGTATGTTGCACAATACATACTTAGTCTGGCTGGCAAAAAAAAAACAGAGAACATTACTGAAAGGGGATCTTTTTTTGTTAGGTATGACTTTGGTTTAACATTTTTTTATACCCTCCACCACCATCAGTGGTGATAGAGGGTATATATAAGTTTGTCGTTCCGTGTGTAACACCAAGAAACATTCATCTAAGACCCAACAAAGTATATATATTCTGGGTCCTCATGAAATTCTGAGTCGATTTAGCTATGTCCGACTGTCCGTCTGTCTGTCTGTGTAAAACACGCTCACGTTAAAACTAAGCAAAGGAAATCAACCAAATTCATCCAAAGTATTTATTATTATCCTAAGCAGTTTGGTATTGAAAATCAGCAAAATCGGTTCACAACGTAAAAAGTTATGAGTAAAAATTTCAGACTACCTCGAAAAAAATTCCGTTTTTTTCATAATTCTTTTGAAGTTTTCTCAGAAACTACCAAAGATATTTCGATGAATTTTGTCACACATTATTTTTTCATGGCAGTGATCAATTATGTTGAAAATCTTTGCAATCGATCCAATATTTCCCATAGCCCCCATACAAAGGTATATATTCTCGGAAATTATCGTTAATAACTCCCTCAAATATATCGGTATCAACACAAAATTTTGTACATGCAACTATAATAAGAATAGAAACCATACTGTCAACGCAGATCTCAGTCAGTCCACAATTGGCCATAGCTCCCATACAAGGTCCACTTCCGAAAATCACCTAAACGCACATATTTTAATAATGAATAAAGCTATTGTGATAAAATTCGAGTTAAATGTGTTTTGTGTACATACAAATCATTCTACCAAATTTTTTACGGATCGGTCCATTATTGGTCATAGCTCCCATATAAGGCCCACTTCCGAAAATCATTTAAAAGCTCATATTTCATTGTCATATAAAGCTATCTTGATGAAATTCAACACAAATATGTTTAGTCTAAATATAAAACACTCTACGAAATTTTTTCCGGATAGGTCCATAATTGGTCATAGCTCCCATATATAGTCCCCTTCCGAAAATCACTTAAACGCATATATTTCATTGAATTATAAAGCTATCGGGATAAAATTCGACACAAATCTGTTTTGTATACATACAAATCTTTCTAGATAATTGTTTACGGATCGGTCCATTATTGGTCATAGCTCCCATATAACCCCACTTCCGAAAATCACTTAAAAATACATATTTCATTGTCAAATAAAGCTATCGTGATAAAATTCGACATAAATATATTTCGTATAAATATGAATTATTTTACTAATTTTATTCCGGATAGGCCCATAATTGGTCATAGCTCCCATATATGGTCCACTTCCGAAAATCACTTAAACACATATATTTCATTGAATTCTAAAGCTATTGGGATAAAATTCGACAAAAATGCGTTTTGTGTACATTCAAATCATTTCACCAAATTTTTTACGGATCGGTCCATTATTGGTCATAGCTACCATATAAGGCCCACTTCCGAAAATCACTTAAAAGCACATATTTCATTGTCAGATAAAGCTATCGTGATAAAATTCGACACAAATATGTTTTGTCTTTATATGAGTCACTCTACGAAATTTTTTCCGGATAGGCTCCCATAGAGGGTCCACTTACGAAAACCACTTAAACGCACATATTTCTTTGAATATTAAAGCTATCTGGATAAAGTACGACTTGAATATGTTTTGTGAGCATATAAATCATTCTATCAATTTTTTTCCGGATTGTTCCATATATGGTAATAGCTCCTTCAAAAAAATCACTTAAACGCACATACTTCATTATCAAATAAAGATATCTTGATAAAATTCGACACAAATATGTTCTGTGTAAGGTCATAGCTTCTATACATATGAAGTCCACTTCCGAAAATCACCTAAACGCACATATTTCATTAATTAATAAATCTATTGTAGTAAAATTGGACTTGAATTTTTTTTGGCTTATAAATCATTATTCGAATTTTTTTTTCTTATCGGTTGATAATTGGTCACAACTCCCATATAAGGACCATTTCCGAAAATTACTCAAATGCACATTAACAATCAAAGTTATTGGGATAAAATTCGACATAAATGTGTATTTTGTATATAAAAATCATTCCACGGATTTTTTTTCCGGATCGGTCCATAGGTTGTCTTAGCTCCCGTATACTTCTGAAATTCACTTAATACCACTTAATGAGTATGTTCTGTGTAAAGATAAACCATTATATTAAAATGTTTTCAAACTGGCCTATTAAAATACATTTTTCTAGACCTAATTAAAATTAGTTTGACATATGCATATATGTTAGTACCCTTAATAAGGAAACAAAAATTTTGCCAAGTAATCTAAAAATTAGATACTTAAATGGGTTTCAATAAAAAGTAGCTTGCTGGTGGAGGGTATTTAAGATTCGGCATAGCCGAATATAGCATTCTAACTTGTTTTCAGTATAGTTCTTTGCAAAACTCTGAGAGACATATACTTGCATAAACAGTAAATAATATTTTGTAATGTTGCAACAACACATATTCACCCTTGGTTGCACATGGTTGCACCAGAAGTGGTGACAGTGCAGTGGTAGGCAAACCAACAAAAAAAACAACTTTACAATAACGAGTTGCATTTTACGTGCTTTGTTAGTATTTGTTGTATAATTTTTTGTTGTTATGTAGTTTTTGTTGTTGCAGTTTAGTTAGATATATTGCATCACTCCTTTTTTGAGACACAATGTTTTTAACTATAACTATGCTTTAGCAGTTTTACCTTTTTGTTCTAATGAAAGCTAAGTATGAAATTTAAGTTTGCAAATTTTTATGCTCTAAAGTAATTTGATGATAAACCTGAACCTATATGCAAACCAACTAACACCTGCTGCAAAAATGTGGATAAATTATAGGTTTTTTATAATTATAGAATTTAAAGAAGGATTTCAAGGGAACGAATAGTTTGCAGCGTCTATTTTAGATTAAATATCAAATTTTCTTTTAAATTTGTGCACGATTGGCTTATGAATTTTAAGGATACGAACTATTTTATTCTAAAACAAGTAAGAAACTATAGTCGGACGTGGCCGACCATATGATACCCTACACCAATTGGATAGATAGTAGTATATTTGACGTAGTAATGAGCTAAAAGGCCCAAATCGGAAGGTCCGGTTATATGGGGGCTAGGGCCATCGTGATACTAGTGTATATATGTGAATTATGGACATTCGGGGGGTCCGGTTGTATGGGGGCTAGGTGAAATAATGGACCGATTTCAACCATTTTCAACAGCGTTCGTCCTTGAACCAAGAGAAGCGCACGTTCCAAATTTCATCAAATTATTTCAAAAGTTCTGAGCCGATTGGTATAATTTAAGGTGGGTGTCAAACATCAGTATAAACGCATAATACCCTCCCCACTATAGTGGTGTAGGGTATAAATACGAACCACCCATATCTTCTCCAAAGCGTCCGTCCTCCATATTAAAATCGGCAGTGTAGTATATTACCATTTTTTTCGGTTGCGTTACTGAGGTCCTAACTCTTGTACTAAGATCCACAAACTACACATGTTAGCGACGATCTTTTAAAAGATCAGCTAACATCCATCGAGAGTGATTACGTTGAGCCTTCGAACACGTTGCAGGAGCTAAAACCATAACGTCTGTCCTATCTATTAAAATCGGCTCTATGATATATTACCCATTCTTCGGTTGATATACTAAAATCATGACAAAGTACTAAGATGCATAAATTACACATGTGTAGAAGATGTTTCAAAGGACAGGAGGTTTTTACTTGCAGAATCTTAAGTGTTCTTTGATTGAGATATAATTACTTCACATCATTTAACCCACAGTGTCTGTACTCTACACTAAAATCGGCTTAGACCTAGCGCATATTCCCTATTTAAAGGGCTTGAGTAGAATCGAAAGATGCGTCTAACACATATTGAGCAGCATATAAGTCTGTTTCTTACTTGTTTAATGGGCGTTTTCCATAAAAAAACAATCCTGGAATGCCAAAACAAGAATATTAAAGTTGCGCTACAGGGTCTGATATACTTGTGAATCATATGTCGTCGTCAACCAGCGATCGTGAGCAAAATATTAATACAGAAGTAGTTTCCGTGGCGCATTGATGCGCCCGGTATACAACATGCTAATGGCAAAAAACCGAAGACGTTTTGACTCTGAATAAAGAAGAAGATATTCTAGAAGATTGAGTAAAGTATAGGATACTCCAAAGGTTTTATTGGACTTTTCTTTAATCTTTTCTGAGAAAAAGAGAAATCGATGCCCCATGATGCATGAAGAGAAAATGGTCCCCGTCTTTTAATATACTGTAAAAGCCAAGCCACACTTCTCTCAAATTGGTTTCTAGCCAGAATCCAAGCAAGCAAGGAAGGCAAAATTAAAGGAGTTACTGAGAAGACTAGCTCGTTAGTTAAATTAACTTCGAATATAAGAGCGTTTGAACAGAAGTCCACACAGTGGATGATATAGGCAGACGTCTAAAAAGGATAAGAGCCGCCATCTTGTACCTTGGCTATAAAGCACATGACACTAGTAATCCGGCATGGTCAAAAATAAAATAGTGGGTAAGCAGCGTTAGCCTCGAGGTTATCGAGGTTGTGATGAGGCTGATAAGATATAGTGCAGTTAACTGGCGAATGAGTGCTGTGTAAGCTAGCCGTGAAGATAGGGGAGATATTTTAAAGAAAAGAAGCCCCTGGGGTTACTTTTCAGTGGAAGATATCAACCAGAATTCTAATGTTAAGCTCTGGATTATATAAACACTAGGTCAGTCGGCATTATTTACAACAAACGATCTTATTCACTTGATATTAAAGGAAAGGAAATTGAAGAAGTTAACCTGATAAATTCAAAGCCGTTCGAACAGAACAGTTGGTGTAACTATAAAAATCTTATTAGGAAATACAATCGAAAGAAGAGAGTCTCCGCATTGGGACCAAGACGAAGTTAGTTTGTCTGGTCGAAGTATGAGAAATAAGGAGTGAAATCCTGTTTCAAGAGATACAGAATTATTTCTAAAAATGTTCTAATCATAAATCTTGTCCTCTGGATTTTCTACTGCTGGGACTGCACTTGGAATTTCATAGAAATTAGACGAAAAATAAAAATCTGTTCAAATTGTCAGCTGCCTGACTGATCTATTTCCCATATTAGTCCCTCTAGTGTAAAGTATATTCAACTTACCTTACTCTAATATCTAACATGATTTCTTTTCAACTTTAAATATCTAAAGCCTTTTGTTAAGCATTGTTTTGTTGCTTTTTTTAACTGACTTGTCATTCTCGGCGAAAAAGCGCAAAGAAATATTTAACAAAGAAGACAGCCTGTTAGACAGTTCAACAGTTACCTGAATGCCATTTTCCTTATTTGCCCTACTACTGGAATCCCTGTTTTAGCAAATTTCATTTTGTTAAGTTTTATCATGTCAAATGTCTGCCAACTTAAAAATTGTGTTGAACAACAAATTTAAGGCCAAAACAAAGGAAAAACACTTCCTTTTCCACAAAACTTAACGTCAAAAATCATGTTCTCAGCTAAACAATAACTATTTTTCTTGGAAAACTATTTTTCCAAGAATTTTTTAATAGTGTAGGAAGGTGGATACAGTCAAATTTACTGTTAATTGGTTTATGGTAAGAGCATAGTTTTTTGAAAAGAATTTTTTTGGCAAAAACGTTTTTCCCTAAAAATTCCTTTGTTTTGAAAAAGTGTCTGAAAGAAAACAAGCACAAACAAACAATTCCCTGTTACTCTGTAAGAAATTCCTTACAAATTATTACAATATGCTGCAGCAGGAAGTTGATGCTGTGGCATCATTTATTTTTCAACTTATTTTCATTGCATTGTTTGCCACATGCAAAGTGATGTGAAAATTCTATTTACTTTCTAGTTTTCCTTGTTGCATTAGTTCTTCTTTCATGGTTTCTTGCTGTTAGCAAATTCTTCTCTACATTTTCCAATTTTATAGCATTTTCTTGACAATAATGAAGAAAGATGATTATAGTGAAAAACTACTGCCATTTTATGAATTATGATGCCATTTTAGCGAAATATTTACTGGTAGAAATAGTTTTAAAAATGTTTCTCTTTTATTTAATTTGTGCAAAGAGAGCAGGTTGTGATATGTACTTAGTATAGTTCTGAAGTAATAGTATTTATTTATAGTTCAGTGCTTTTAAATTTAAATACTGGTACCAAAAAAAAAGAAATCGATGGGTAATGTTTTTCTAGTTATAGACAGTCTAAGTAGCTGTTAATATATATAATTTTGTATAAATTATATTTACACGAGATCTTATATTTTATAGTGACGCTAAGATTTCAGATTTTCTTAGAAAACTACAAAACTTTATAATGTGATTTTGTATCTTCAGGTAAAAGGTGCAACGGTTCGAGCTATAACTGAGCAAGAAAAAATTTCAATTTAAATATAGCTCCATAAGAGAGAATATATGAACATTCTTGCTCCGATTCACTACCTACGCTGTTCTATTTCCTCTTCAGTTTGTTAGTCTAGTCTATAGTCTGGTCTATAGTCAAGTCTATAGTCTGGTCTATAGTCTAGTCTATAGTCCGGTCTATAGTCTAGTCTATAGTCCGGTCTATAGTCTAGTCTAGTCTATAGTCTAGTCTATAGTCTAGTCTATAGTCTAGTCTATAGTCTAGTCATAGTCTAGTCTATAGTCTAGTCTATAGTCTAGTCTATAGTCTAGTCTATAGTCTAGTCTATAGTCTAGTCTATAGTCTAGTCTATAGTCTAGTCTATAGTCTAGTCTATAGTCTAGTCTATAGTCTAGTCTATAGTCTAGTCTATAGTCTAGTCTATAGTCTAGTCTATAGTCTAGTCTATAGTCTAGTCTATAGTCTAGTCTATAGTCTAGTCTATAGTCTAGTCTATAGTCTAGTCTATAGTCTAGTCTATAGTCTAGTCTATAGTCTAGTCTATAGTCTAGTCTATAGTCTAGTCTATAGTCTAGTCTATAGTCTAGTCTATAGTCTAGTCTATAGTCTAGTCTATAGTCTAGTCTATAGTCTAGTCTATAGTCTAGTCTATAGTCTAGTCTATAGTCTAGTCTATAGTCTAGTCTATAGTCTAGTCTATAGTCTAGTCTATAGTCTAGTCTATAGTCTAGTCTATAGTCTAGTCTATAGTCTAGTCTATAGTCTAGTCTATAGTCTAGTCTATAGTCTAGTCTATAGTCTAGTCTATAGTCTAGTCTATAGTCTAGTCCATAGTCTAGTCTATAGTCTAGTCTATAGTCTAGTCTATAGTCTAGTCTATAGTCTAGTCTATAGTCTAGTCTATAGTCTAGTCTATAGTCTAGTCTATAGTCTAGCCTATAGTCTAGTCTATAGTCTAGTCTATAGTCTAGTCTATAGTCTAGTCTATAGTCTAGTCTATAGTCTAGTCTATAGTCTAGTCTAGTCTAGTCTATAGTCTAGTCTATAGTCTAGTCTATAGTCTAGTCTATAGTCTAGTCTATAGTCTAGTCTATAGTCTAGTCTATAGTCTAGTCTATAGTCTAGTCTATAGTCTAGTCTATAGTCTAGTCTATAGTCTAGTCTATAGTCTAGTCTATAGTCTAGTCTATAGTCTAGTCTATAGTCTAGTCTATAGTCTAGTCTATAGTCTAGTCTATAGTCTAGTCTATAGTCTAGTCTATAGTCTAGTCTATAGTCTAGTCTATAGTCTATAGACTAGACTATAGTCTAGTCTATAGTCTAGTCTATAGTCTAGTCTATAGTCTAGTCTATAGTCTAGTCTATAGTCTAGTCTATAGTCTAGTCTATAGTCTAGTCTATAGTCTAGTCTATAGTCTAGTCTATAGTCTAGTCTATAGTCTAGTCTATAGTCTAGTCTATAGTCTAGTCTATAGTCTAGTCTATAGTCTAGTCTATAGTCTAGTCTATAGTCTAGTCTATAGTCTAGTCTATAGTCTAGTCTATAGTCTAGTCTATAGTCTAGTCTATAGTCTAGTCTATAGTCTAGTCTATAGTCTAGTCTATAGTCTAGTCTATAGTCTAGTCTATAGTCTAGTCTATAGTCTAGTCTATAGTCTAGTCTATAGTCTAGTCTATAGTCTAGTCTATAGTCTAGTCTATAGTCTAGTCTATAGTCTAGTCTATAGTCTAGTCTATAGTCTAGTCTATAGTCTAGTCTATAGTCTAGTCTATAGTCTCGTCTATAGTCTAGTCTATAGTCTAGTCTATAGTCTAGTCTATAGTCTAGTCTATAGTCTAGTCTATAGTCTAGTCTAGTCTAGTCTATAGTCTAGTCTATAGTCTAGTCTATAGTCTAGTCTATAGTCTAGTCTATAGTCTAGTCTATAGTCTAGTCTATAGTCTAGTCTATAGTCTAGTCTATAGTCTAGTCTATAGTCTAGTCTATAGTCTAGTCTATAGTCTAGGTCTATAGTCTAGTCTATAGTCTAGTCTATAGTCTAGTCTGTAGTCTAGTCTATAGTCTAGTCTATAGTCTAGTCTATAGTCTAGTCTATAGTCTAGTCTATAGTCTAGTCTATAGTCTAGTCTATAGTCCAGTCTATAGTCCAGTCTATAGTCTAGTCTATAGTCTAGTTTATAGTCTAGTCTATAGTCTAGTCTATAGTCTAGTCTATAGTCTAGTCTATAGTCCAGTCTATAGTCTAGTCTATAGTCCATTCTATAGTCTAGTCTATAGTCTAGTCTATAGTCTAGTCTATAGTCTAGTCTATAGTCTAGTCTATAGTCTAGTCTATAGTCTAGTCTATAGTCTAGTCTATAGTCTAGTCTATAGTCTAGTCTATAGTCTAGTCTATAGTCTAGTCTATAGTCTAGTCTATAGTCTAGTCTATAGTCTAGTCTATAGTCTAGTCTATAGTCTAATCTATAGTCTAGTCTATAGTCTAGTCTATAGTCTAGTCTGTAGTCTAGTCTATAGTCTAGTCTATAGTCTAGTCTATAGTCTAGTCTATAGTCTAGTCTATAGTCTAGTCTATAGTCTAGTCTATAGTCTAGTCTATAGTCTAGTCTATAGTCTAGTCTATAGTCTAGACTAGATATATAGACTAGATAATAAGATAAGACTAGATAACTGGATAATATAGACTAGACTATAGTCTAGTCTATAGTCTAGTCTATAGTCTAGTCTATAGTCTAGTCTATAGTCTAGTCTATAGTCTAGTCTATAGTCTAGTCTATAGTCTAGTCTATAGTCTAGTCTATAGTCTAGTCTATAGTCCAGTCTATAGTCCAGTCTATAGTCTAGTCTATAGTCTAGTTTATAGTCTAGTCTATAGTCTAGTCTATAGTCTAGTCTATAGTCTAGTCTATAGTCCAGTCTATAGTCTAGTCTATAGTCCAGTCTATAGTCTAGTCTATAGTCTAGTCTATAGTCTAGTCTATAGTCTAGTCTATAGTCTAGTCTATAGTCTATAGTCTAGTCTATAGTCTAGTCTATAGTCTAGTCTATTGTCTAGTCTATAGTTTAGTCTATAGTCTAGTCTATATTCTAGTCTATAGTCTAGTCTATAGTCTAGTCTATGGTCTAGTCTATAGTCTAGTCTATAGTCTAGTCTATAGTCTAGTCTATAGTCTAGTCTATAGTCTAGTCTATAGTCTAGTCTATAGTATAGTCTATAGTCTAGTCTATAGTCTAGTCTATATTCCAGTTGTTAGTGTAGTCCATAGTCTATGTTGAAAAAGTACCGTTAATTTGCATTAAGGAACGATCATTTAACGGATATTACAATGGGTCAAACCTATGAATATCAATATTTATAAATTTCTTTATCTCGAGACTATTCTAGAGTAACTTTTCAATTACTTCTAGTGACAACATGATACAATTATCCTCCAATACATTTAGTAATAAAAATATCACACCCTCATCGCTATTGCAACATTTATTGTATCATTTAAGTCAAATTTAAATACAATAAAATAACAAAGGTTTCCTGAAATTGTTAGTTTGTATACATACAAGTGTGTGAATGTGTGTATTTTCCAATATATATTATGTATATAACAGTTTATATAGAAGAGTGAGCCAATATTTATTTATGTACTGCAGCCCCAGGAATCATCATTGGTTAAACAAAAAGTTTTTTTTAGACTTTTACCAGTAAATTAAAACCGCTAAGGTTCAATTAACATCATTTGTGTATAAATTTAAATAATAATAGTAAATAATTTCATTTAATATAAATATCAAACTAGCGATTTTAATGGTGAAAAGTAATGAGCAGAGGGACTGTAGAGAACCATGCATTATTTTGCAAAAGAAAATTATATTATTTCGTAGTTAAGGTAATTATATTAAAGTTTATAATGTTGATAATTAACACCTTTTAAAACTGTTGGGTAATATAACTGTTTACTTATTGATCTCTATTGCTTGCGCATGCATGCCTGTGGGAATGAATTTGTGTTTAGCATACAATAAACAATATTTTATTCTATTGTATTTCCTTTTAATAATATAAATTTATTTTTAGTTAGTAGGAATTTCAAAACAAATAACGACAAATGATTTCCGTTATTATATAAACATAATACAATCTATATAGTTTTTTTTTTTTTAATTTAACTGTTTATTTTATTATTGTTATTTATATTTACTATATCTCCCATTATTATTATTTAATAACAATTGTTTTTGGCTTTATTTGTTATTAATTTATTTGCATGATTGGTTGATTGGCGTCGGTAAGTGGCGAAAAAAAATGCAGACGCAATTTTCATTGGAAAATTGTTATGAGCGGTTATTGTTTTGAATTATTAAGCATGAAATTGGTTTTTTGATAATCAATGCGTTTGTATCATCAAATATTATTGATTATTTAGTTTTTTTCTTTTCATGATATTCAATCATTTGCAAAATTTCATTTTAATTACGGCAACCACTTGTTGCGGTATTGATTATGATTGTGGCTCTGTTTGGGATTAATTCGATTTGGTGTAGGTTAAGTTGTGCAAAATTATGATCATATACAGTATTGTTAAGGACCTAACTAATGTTCAAAATGTTCAAATACACTTAGACAACTAAACTTTTATATTATAAAACAAGTAAGAAATTATAGTCGGGCGAGGCCTACCATATAATACCCTACACCTGTTACAAAACAAATGTGATTTAGTTTTCAAAATAAAGCATTTAAGTTGAATTGTACCTTGCCTTAGATATACTTAGGCCATTTATTGTTGAATAACATTGTGGACATTTAATTCGAATTTTGAAGGGGGCTATGGTCAAATGAGATCCTATAATTAAAAAATTCATGAGGGTCATTAAGGCTAGTATAGAACTTGGCTTTGCAGCTTTTTGTCGAGATACGAGTATATTAAACATAATTATGAACTTAAAAGCCCTATTCGTCGGGTTCAGTTGTATGGGGGCTAGGTGAAATAATGGACCGATGTTTACCATTTCCAACAGGCTTCGTCTCCGGTAGCTATTGCAAAAAAATGTGATTTAGTTTTCATAATAAAGCATTTAAGTTGAATTGTACCTTGCCTCAGATATACTTAAGGCATTTATTGTTGAATAAAATTGTGGACATTTTAGTCGAATTTTGAAGAGGGCTTTAAATAGGGGCTATGGTCGAATGAGACCCTGTAATTAAAAAATTCATGAGGGTCATCAAGGCTAGTATAGAACTTGGTTTTGCAGCTTTTTGTCGAGATACGAGTATATTAAACATAATTATTAACTTAAAGCCCTATTCGTCGGATTCAGTTGTATGGGGGCTAGGTGAAATAATGGACCGATGTTAACCATTTTCGTCTCCGGTACCAGAGAAGATCATCTGTCAAATTTCATTGAATTATCTCCAAAATTGCGACCTGTAGTTTGATTACAAAGTTTAAAAGCCCTATTCGGGGGTTCAGTTGTATGGGGGCTAGGTGAAATAATGGACCGATGTTAACCATTTTCAAACATCAGCACAACCCAATTTACCTTCCCCACTAAAGTGGTGTAGGGTATAAAAAGTCCTTTAATTATACCCTACACCACATTAGTGGGGAGGGTTTGTGCTGATGGTTGTAACGCATAAAAATATTCGTCCTATAATTATACCACCAAGTAACGTCCAAGTAAACTACAGGTTGCAATTTTCAAGAGCCCATAATTATGCTGAAAGTTCTAGTATCTCTACAAAAATCAATAGAATATTATTTTATATAAGTCTAAATAATGCTGCCGATTTTCGTAATGATCAGGCCTCATTTGATCCTAGTCCCCATACAAAGTCCCCTTCAGAAAATGACTCGAAGATCAATAATTCACTTATAAACACTATTATTATGATCAAATTCTGTACATAAAACATATATTTCAGTCAAATTTTGTATCTATATTGTAATAAGTAATGAGTGTTTAAGTGATTTTCTGAAGGGAACCTTGTATGGGACCGATCGCACCCATGTTATGAGCCGATCTTGAAAATATTGAAATATAATTTTTGTATACAAAACAAATATTTGTGCCAAATTTTGTATCAATAGCTTTATTTGGTAATGAGTAATGTGCGTTAAAGAGATTTGTAGAAACGAATGTATGGTGATTTTCATAGACTTATCTTGCACAGTTTTCGAGAAAATGACATCAGAATGTGAAAAAATGCTTATTTTTTTCTAGGTTGTTTTAAATTTTGATTCATAACTTTTCCCGTTGTGAATTGATTTTCCCCATTTTCAATACCGAACAACTTAGGAAAATGAAGAACATTTTGGGTGAATTTGGTTAAATTCTATTGCTTTGTTTTATCGTGAGAGTGTTTCACACAGACAGAGGGACATAGCTAAATCGACTCAGAATTTGATAAGGAGCTAGAATATATATACTTTGTTGGGTTTCAGATGAATATCTCTTGGTGTTACACACGGAATGACAAAGTTATATACATAGACCATCTATCACCACTGATGGTGGTGGAGGGTATAAAAATAATCCTAATAATAAAACATACACACTGGTGTAGTCGGCCATGACCGACTATACATTCTCACCTGTTTTTTTTTATAAATTAATTTCGCGGCTCACGAAATATAAACGTGTTCAATAATATATTCGATTTTTGTCAAAATTTAATTTGAATTGTATAAACAATTTTAAAATTATACAGAAAAAACGTACACAGCTTCTATATCTTTACTGTCAGGATGACTAATGAATTAGAAAGTATTTATATAACACATTTTTAGTAAGGTCTTATTATACTACTTCTATGTAATCCAGATGATATGTAGTAGTCATTGAAAAGTATTGAAAAGTTATTAACTAGTTTTTGTTGGTTAGTTATGAAGCTAATATATTTCTTATAAATACTAATTTATGTTTTTGTAATTTAAACTTACCTTAAAAATTGTTTAAAACAATGAAATTAAAGTCTAAAAGTAAAAAAAGAAAATATTTTAATTATATTTTAAATTTAAGGAAAATTTTGAGTATAAATAAAAATTTAATAAATTACAGTAGCATTGGTTTAAGTGATTTCCTAAAAGGAGACCCTGTATGGGAGCTACGACCAATTATGGACCGATTCATATATGTTTCTTCTACATACAACTTTTACTTGAAAATTCTGTACAGATATCGTAATTCTAACGGAAGTTACCTGTCTCTATATATATATAAAAATGAATGTGTGTTTGTTTGTATGTTTGAACGTTATAGACTACTAAACGGTAATTTTGAAATTGCAAGTGGGCGAGGAGCCACGCCCATATTAAGAAAATATTAAATCCGTATATTTAAGATAATATAACAGTTAGAGCCCTCAAATTTTGTCGGAGCAACTTTAGTGTCAATATAATTATTTAGGACAAAAAGTAGGCGGACTAGCATTAGGGGGCGTGGCACCTCCCATATAAATTAAATACAAAAATACGTTTATCTTGGAAACTATTACAGTTAGAATCTTCTAATTTTGCACGAATAACTTTAACATCCATCTAAACATTTTGGATAATAAATTTGCGGACTACCCATGAGGGGAGCGACACCTCCCATATTAATTAAAGACAAAAATTCGTTTATCTGGAAAACTAATGGAACTAAATTCTTCAAATTTTGTACAAAGAACTTAAATATTCATCTGAACAATTTGGAGGAAAAAAAAAAGCGGACTTTCATCTGGTGGGTCTTGAAGCCCCCATATGAATCAAATAGAAAAATTCGTATATCAGAGAAACTATTAGAGCTAGAATCTTCAAATTTTACATGAAGAACTTTAAAATTCATGTGAACATTAGAGCATAACGGTAGGACTTTCAATGGGTGGCTTGGCACAACATATATGAATTAAATACAAAATTTCGTGCATCTTGGAAACTCTTATATTATTCAAATTTTTTATAGATAGATGGAAATTGTCGATAGATAGAAACTGGCGTCCTGGCAATAATTTGCTTGACATCTCTCATATGTAACATATTATAAAGCTGGAAAACTATTGTAGTTAGAATCTTCAAAATCGTTAAGTGGGAGTTTTATTTATACATGTTCATTTTAGGGTAGCAAAGCACACTGGGTATAGCTAGTTAACAATAAATTAATTTTCAGGGAATATGTACATTTGTATAAGAAGTTTATGAAATCGTGGACTGATTCTTTCCATATTTGTCTAGTTTTTGCGAAAATTGTATTAGAAAGTGTAAAAAGCTTATTTTTTTCGAAGTTTTTTCAATTTTGATACATGTAACGCGATTTTGCTCATTTTCAATACCAAACAACTTAGATAAATGTTCAACATTTTGGCCGAATTTGGTTAAATTCTATTGCTTTGTTTTATCGTGAGCGTATTTTACATAGACAGATGTATTTTACATAGACTTAGAATTTGATAAGGACCCGGACAAACTTATATATACCTCCAGCTTAACATTTTTGGGTGACCTTTGCAATTTTTGTCTTCCGTATTTAATTGGTGCCTTCAGTAGGTTAGATGGTTCTGTTAGTCTGGGGTTCATGGGTTCGAATCTCACAATAGGATCATATAAAGGAATACACAAAAGATATGAAAGATTTAGGTATATTACATCAAATCCGAAGAAATACACCTAGGCCACTGTATTATCTCCTCATTTACAGAAACTCAGTTTCCTGCACATAATTCCTAAAATTTTTCAATCGTGAGGGATTTTATATATGCAATAATATCTCTCTTTGTGGTTGTATCCACAATTTCATTATTCCAGTAGGAGGCCTTTTCGGATTCTCTCGTCCATATTTATACCCTACATCACTATATTGGGGAGGATATTATAAGTTTGTGCTGATGTTTTAACATCCAAATATATTGGTTATACACCCAACTTAAAGTATAATAATTGGCTCAGAATCACTTTCTGACACTGAGCTATGTCCGTCCGTCTGTGCGGACCCCACTTGTGTGGGGTATCATAAGGTCGGCCACACTAAACGTAGTTTTTAAAACAAAGCGTAGTTTCTAGAACAAAACATAGTTTCTAGAACAAAGCGCAGTTTTATAACAAAACGTAGGTTTTAGTGTTAATCGTTATTTTTAGTACAAAACGTAGTTTTATAACAAAACTTAGCTTTATGACAAAACGTAGTTTTTAGTACAAAACTAAAAAAACCGTAGTTTTTAGTACAAAACATAGTTTTCACTAAAAAAACGTAAGTTTTAGTACAAAACGTAGGCTTTTAGTACAAAACGTAGGTTTTTAGTACAAAACGTAGGATTTTAGTACAAAACGTATGTTTTTAGTACAAAACGTAGGTTTTTAGTACAAAACGTAGGTTTTAGTACAAAACTTAGTTTTCAAAAGTAAACATACTTTCTTATACAAAACGTAGTTTCCAGTACAAAGCCTAGTTTTTAGTACAAAAGTGATTTTTAGTACAATACGTAGTTTTTAGATTTTATTTCTTCCTTAAAACAATTCCCCTTAAAAATCAATGATTAAGAATTTAATTTCGAATGAAAAATCTACATATTTTTAATTTAAAATTAAATTTTTTATGGAAAAAAAATTTTAATAAAATGATTTTTTTTTAATTCGGCATAGCCGAATATAGCAAAGTTGATTTTCATTATTCAAAATTAAAATTTTCATTAATATACTACCTTTTCTATACAGATCATAGATTTATAATTCTCGAAACATTTTTCGTTTACAAAATAGTATATAAGCTTAAGACAGAAAAAATCTAAACAATAAACGACCAATCAGAAGCAACGATAAAACAACAAGAAAATATTATACTCTTTTGTACAAACGAAGTAGGGGCATGAAAAAATGAGAAGTGAATAGTAAGCATTATTTATTGAGAATAAGTTTTAATATGAGACGTTATATTATAAATTAAGTTTTTTTAAGTGTAATAAAGTAAAAGTTAGACATATTATATATCAACGGAAAGATAATTATGTCTAATATTTAAATATGAATAAATATTTTAATATATGAACCATTTGTTTAACAGAAAATGTATTGAAAAATATATAAATTGTTTAGTAAATCCTTAATGAGTTTGAATGATTTTCAAGTCAATAAAATGTGCCAACAAAATGTATCAAAAAACTTTTGGTCTAAATATAAATCAAATATAAATTAAATTCTTATTAAATATACATATATATATTTGTTATTTTAAATTATATCTTTTTTCTCTTAGAAAAACAAACTGTTATATAAAATTTCCAAAGGAAACTAAAAACTTGTGCTTGATTTCGCTCGAACAAAACTGAAAAATATTTACCACAACTAAACACAAAGTATTAATTTTAGTTTTATATTTCACAAAAGTGTTGATTTCTTTTATTTTTCCCAAAAAAAAATAAAAATGAAATAATCAGCAACCACTCTTAAACATACTAGCTTTAAAATAAACGTATTTTTTTTTTATTTTAACACCAAACAACAGATGTTACCGAAAAATTTTGCAAAAAAAAAAAAAAAAAGTTTTAACTTTTTTATTTGTTATTAAAATAACATCAATGTTTATTATGAATATAAAATATTTTTAAATATATAAATTTAAATTTATACAAAACTAAATAAAGTGTGTTAAAAAAAATACCACAATTAGTTTAAGCTTTTTATAAAATACACAGCAAACAAATAAAATTTTTTAAATATTTTTTTATAAAATAATAAAAAGCTAAAAAATATAAAATTGGACTTAATGGTATGAAGGACTAAATCAAATATTTGATTTGTATCATAAATTAAAAAATGACTAAAATGGAAAAATTTCTCTTTGAATATGAAATTATTTAAAATTTTATTAAATAAAACATAGCTTTTAGAACAACCAGTATTTATTGATCAAAGAATTTTTTTTTTAAATTATGTAATTTTTATAAAAGATTTTAGATTTTGTTACAAAACAAAGTACAAAACGTTATTATACCCTTTTTGTTACAAAACAAAGTACAAAACGTTATTATACCCTACACCACTTTAGTGGGGAGGGTATATTGGATTTGTGCTGATGTTTGTAACATACAAAAATATTCGTCCTAGACCCACCTTAAAGTATACCAATCGGCTTAGAATCGTTTTCTGAGTCTATTAAGCTATGTCCGTCCGTCCGTCTGGCTGGCTGGCTGTCCATGTAAACCTTGTGCGCAAGCTACAGGTCGCAATTTTCAAGATAATTGGATGAAATTTGGCACGCACGTTTTATTTGACCCAAGGACGAAGCCTATTGAAAATGGTTAAAATCGGTCCATTATTTCACCAGGCCCCTATAGAACAGAACCTCCCGAAAAGAGCTTCTGAGCTCATAATTATGTTAAATATACAGATATATCGATAAAATACGGCACAACTAAGTTTTATAGAAGTCTTGATGACCCTGCCAAATTTCATAAAGATCGGGCCCCATTTGACCCTAGCTCCCATACAAAGTCCCCTTCAGAAAATTACTTGAATGTCTCAAATTAACTTATAAACACAAATATCGCGATGAAATTCAGCACAATAAAATATTATGTAAATATAAATATATTCACAAAATGTTATCGGGCTTGGTCCATATTTGCCCCTAGCCCCCATATAAAGCCTCTTTCAGAAAATTAGTTTTTCATTCATAAATTGCTTAAATGTATCGGAACAAGGGAATATTGAAGATAAATGCTTTATTATGAAAAATAAATCACATTTAATATTCATAACTGGTGTAGGGTATCATATGGTCGGCCACGCCCGACTATACTTTCTTACTTGTTTTTAATTTATTTCTAGTTTTTAGTACTAAAAGTAGTATTTAATACAAAACGTAGTTTTTAGTACAAAACGTAGTTTTTAGTACAAAACGTAGTTTTTAGTACAAAACGTAGTTTTTAGTACAAAACGTAGTTTTTAGTACAAAACGTAGTTTTTAGTACAAAATGTAGTTTTTAGTACAAAACGTAGTTTTTAGTACAAAACGTAGTTTTTAGTACAAAACGTAGTTTTTAGTACAAAATGTAGTTTTTAGTACAAAACGTACTTTTTAGTACAAAACGTGGTTTTTGAGTACAAAACGTTGTTTTTAGTAAAAACTTTGCTTCTAGTACAAAACGTACTTTTTAGTACAAAACGTAGTTTTTAGTATAAAACGTAGTTTTTAGTACAAAATACAATTTTCAATACAAAAACTTAGTACACGACGTAGTTTAGTATAAAATAAAGTTTTTAGTACAAAAAGGATTTTTTGATATCAAATGTAGTTTTAGTACAAGATATAGTTCAATACATAATGTAGTTTTGAGATCAAAAAGTAGTTTGTAATACGTAACGTAGTTTGGTACAAAACGTAGTTATTAGTACCAAAAGTAGTTTTCAGTACGAAACATAGTTTTTAGTGTAAAACATAGTTTTCGGTACAAAACGTAGTTTGTAACCATACGTAGGTTTTTAATACAAAACTTAGTATTAAGTATAAAACGTAGTTTAAGTACAAAGCGTAGTTTTTATCCTAAAATGTAGTTTTTAACGCAAAGCTTCGGTTTTTGTACAAAATTCAGCTTTTAGTACAAAACGTACTTTTAAGTACGAAACAAAGTTCTTAGTACAAATTAAATTTTTGGTACAAAAAGTGGTTTTTGCTCGGGACTTTTTAGAACAAAACAAAATCTTTAGTACTAATGGTGGTTTCAGTACAAAACGTACTTTTTAGGACAAATAGTAGTTTTTAATACAAAAAGAACTTTTTAGTACAAAAACAAGTTTTTGCTGCAAAGAGTGGTTATTATGGTAAAGCTAAGTTTTTGGTACAAAACGTTGTCCTCAGTACAAAACGTAGTTTTCAGTACAAACGTAGTTTTTAGTACGAAAGGTTGTTTTTAGTACAAAACGTAGTTTTAGTACAAAACTTAGTTTTATTGCAAAACGTAGTTTTAGTGCAAATCGTAGTTTTAGTACAAAACGTTGTTTTAGTACAAAACGTAGTTTTAGTACAAAACGTAGTTTTAGTACAAAAAGTAGTTTTAGTACAAAACGCAGTTTTGGTACAAAACGTAGTTTTAGTACAAAACGTAGTTTTTTTTCTGCGTAAGACTTGTTTTTGAACAAACTGCAGTTTTTAGTACAAAACGAAATTTTTAGTACTAGTTGTAGATTTTAATACAAAAAGTAGTTATTGTGGCAAAATGAGTTTTTAGTACAATATATAGCTTTTAGTACAAGACTTAGGATTTGGTAAAAAACAGTAGTTTTTAGTATAAAACGTATTTTTTAGTATAAAACGTAGTTTTTAGTATAAAACGTAGTTTTTAGTATAAAACGTAGTTTTTAGTATAAAACGTAGTTTTTAGTATAAAACGTAGTTTTTAGTATAAAACGTAGTTTTTAGTATAAAACGTAGTTTTTAGTATAAAACATAGATTTTTGTATAAAACGTTGTTTTTAGTACAAAACGTGATTTTTAGTATAAAACATAGTCTTTAGTCTGAAGCGAGAAGCTTTTAGTGCAAAACGTGATTTGTTTTACAAAACACAATTTATATTGCAAAAAAATCCTTGGTGCGGAATTTAATTTTAATACAAAATAAAATATTATTGTTGTTCTTTCTATTGAAATTTCCAACTTATGTGAGGTTTTTTTTTTGCTTTAACTTATCGTAAGGATAACAATATGACTTTTGCATTTATGTTATTTTAAAATTAAGGTTATGTGTGTTTTAATCTACTACAGGTTACGTTTAATCCACATCCTGTGTTTTCTGTTTACCTACTATATTTATCTGTAAATCATCTTATGCAATTACATACTCCATAACAATTTACATTATCTGAGAATATGAACAACTCTGAATTGACAAACCTCATGTGCCACAAGTTAGTATGAAAAAATTAAAGAATATTAAGAAAAACCTCAAAAGGCATATAACTGCAAATACGCAGATACTGAATGTACGTAGAAGCAAATACATCCTCTCAATTTTGCTGTCAGCAAGTAATTTTCTATTATTAGAAAATTGCCTAATAATTTCCTTAACACTTTAGCTATTTATTGATATTTCACATAACTAGTATTAATCTTAATTATTTTTTAATTTATTCTACATTCTAAAAGAAAATAATTAGATTTCTTTAGAATTGATTCTCAACATTATTATTTTACTCAATTTTCCTTTTATACGCATTTATAGTTTGCCAGCAATAATTCCATTGGCATTGTGACCTGCAATATTATAGATTCATTGAGAAAATCAATATATATTTTTTTATATTGATGCACAAGTATGTATTCATGCATCTTTTCAATGTATTCAAGAGTTGAAATAGAATTTTTCAATAGGATTTTATAAGTAGGTATGCATTTTAATACAAAACTAAAAATCGTATAGAACTAATTAATGAAATCTACATTGAATATGATTTTAGATATTGAATGGAAGAATGAACATACATATGTATGTATGTGTGCATATTCGTTATCTATTTTTGGGCTCTTGTACGCAAGTGAATTAAGTTGATTTCTAGAATTGAGAAGGATTTAAAGTATATTTTCTATGAATATTTTGCCTATTTACAGCATTAGTGGTTAGTTATAATCAGAGTAAGTAGTATTTTAATAATAAATAGATAAAGGAAAATTTCATTTTGATTATATGGTTCTAAAAAATATACATGCTTGTGTTGTTAAAATTTAAACCCAATTTCCAAAAACAAAAATTGTTTTATTCTTTGTTTCAAAAAAAAAAAAAAAAAAAAAAAATACGTTGTGAAAAAGAACTTTAAAGCTATAAAAACACAACCATATATGTTCATAACAAACAACAACCCTTTGTTGTAAAAAAAAAAAAACATTTTTGATCCAAAATTATGTGTTGTTCAAAAAATAAGTATGTTTTTTATGTTTTATAAACTAATAAAAGTTCAAGAAATAACAAAAATCAATTCCAAAATTTTAAAATTTGACGTTTGTAATGTAACGTTTGATCTAAATATAATAATTTTTTTTAACTTCTTACTAAAACTAAGTTTTGTACTAAAAGCTATGTTTTGTACTAAAAACTGCGTTTTGTACTAGAAATTACGTTTTGTACTAAAACAATGCTTTATACTAAAAACTATGTTTTTTACTAAAAACTACGTTTTGTACTAAAAACTATGTTTTGTCCTAAAAACTACGTTTTGTCCTAAAAACGACGTTTTGTACTAAAAACTACGATTTGTACTAAAAGTTATGTTTTGTACTAAAACCTACGTTTTGTACTAAAAGCTATGTTTTATACAAAAACCTACGTTTTGTACTAAAAACTACGTTTTGTACTAAAAACTACGTTTTGTGCTAAAAACTACATTTTGTGCTAAAAACTACATTTTGTACTAAAAACTACGTTTTGTACTAAAAGGTACGTTCTGTACTAAAAACTATGTTTTGTACTGGAAACTACGTTTTGTACTAAAAGCTATGTTTTTATACTAAAAAACTACGTTTTGTATTAAAAACTACGTTTTGTATTAAAAACTACGTTTTGTATTAAAAACTACGTTCTGTACTAAAAGGTACGTTTTGCACTAAAAACTGCATTTTGTACCAACAACTACGTTTTGTATTAAAAACCACGTTTTGTATTAAAAACCACGTTTTGTATTAAAAACCACGTTTTGTAAAAAAAAACTACGTTTTGTGTTAAAAACTACGTTTTGTACCAAAAACTACATTTTGTACAAAAAACTACATTTTGTACAAAAAACTACGTTTTATACTAAAAACTACGTTTTATACTAAAAGCTACGTTTTATACTAAAAACTACGTTTTGTACTAAATATTACATTTTGTACTAAAAACTTCGTATTGTACCTACTAAAAACTACGTTTTGTACTAAAAACTTCGTATTGTACTAAAAACTACCTTTCATACAGATTTTAGTATGAAAGTTTTGAACGTTTTGTACTAAAAACTATGTTTTGTCCTAAAAACTACGTTTTGTCCTAAAAACGACGTTTTGTACTAAAAACTACGATTTGTACTAAAAGTTATGTTTTGTACTAAAACCTACGTTTTGTACCAAAAACTACATTTTGTACTAAAAACTACGTTTTGTTCTAAAAACTACGTTTTGTACTAAAAACTTCGTTTTGTACTAAAAACTACGTTTTAAACTAAAACAACATCTTGTACTGAAAACTAAGTTTTATACTAAAAACAACGTTTTATACCAAAAACTACGTTGTGTACTAAATACTGCATTTTGTACTAAAAACTATGTTCTGTACTAAAAGCTACATTTTATACCAAAAACAACGTTTTATACTAAAAGCTACGTTTTATACTAAAAACTACGTTTTACACTAGTAAAAGGTAAGGTTAGGTTGAAAGCTTCATATAAGGCTTTTGGGCGCTCCTTATGATGGATAATGTTGGCGGAAAAAACGTTATATTGTGATCTTCGAAGGAGCTATCTGTTTCCTAGACGTAATTCTTAAGATATTTGGATCTAATCTCGACTAATAAAGTGTTTCAGAGTTTCACTCCACTCTCCGCATGCACTATATTCGCCTGCATCCGTTTCTTCAATTTTGTTTATTTGTGCCTGACGGTTTTTCTCGAGCGATTGTTCTCCTATAGACAATACGGTCTTCGATTTAATCTGCATCTGAGTCACAATATATTGCTCTAGTGTTCCGCTTGATGATGATATTCTACCCGGTATCAATGACCTAAAGTTCGTGACAATTTGTTTCTAGGATTCATTTCCCCTCCGTCATGTTACCTTAGTGAACCACCCTCACATTAGAGTTATTGCTACCCGGGGCAAAGATGTAGCATCAATATTTCTAATCTTGTCGGGACTATAAACTGGAGGAGTCATTAAACTCATTGGAGTTATTCCATGGAGCCTTTGACTCGGTGTCTGACCAGGAAACCATATAATATAGTACTACGATGGAATGTT
>NW_023995010.1:110000-160000 GCF_015586225.1 Lucilia sericata
CTATATACTAAATATATGTGTGTTATGTATGAAATCATGTTAACATCAAATTCATTTATAAATGGATATAAAAAAGTGTAAAATATAAATGTTTCTAAAACATTTATTTATGAACATTAGGGTGTCCCGAAAATAAAATTTGATGTTCCCCAAACTTTCAACAATATGCCATCAATATCCTTCAGTCTAGCTCAGGCATAAACAATTTTAATTTTGAAATAATACTTATTTATAATTAAAAGAATATTTTTTATGTTTTAAAGTACTGAACTAATTTTCCGCTATACTGAAGTGTAGTCCATACTTTAGACTAGAATTGTCTAAAGGCAAAACTAGAGACTATACTATATAATAGACTGTAGACTAAATTATAGACTAGACTTTAGAATAGACTAAAAAATATTTTAACTATAGCATAGACCATATAGGCGAATTTAGACCAGACTATAAACTAAACCTTAAACTAGAGATTAGATCATACCTTAAACTACATTTTAGACTAAACTATTACATAGACTAAACTATTAAATAGACTATAGACTAGACTATAGACTAGACCATAGACTATAGACTAGACTATAGACTAGACTATAGACTAGACTAAAGACTAGACCATAGACTAGACTATAGACTAGACTGTAGACTAGACTATAGACTAGACTATAGACTAGACTATAGACTAGACTATAGACTAGACTATAGACTAGACTATAGACTAGACTATAGACTAGACTATAGACTAGACTATAGACTAGACTATAGACCAGACTATAGATTAGACTATAGACTAGACTATAGACTAGACTATACACTAGACTATACACTTGACTATAGACTAGACTATAGACTAGACTATAGACTAGACTATAGACTAGACTATAGACTAGACTATGGACTAGACTATGGACTAGACTATAGATTAGACTATAGACTAGACTATAGACTAGACTATAGACTAGACTATGGACTAGATTATAGACTAGACTATAGACTAGACTATAGACTAGACTGTAGACTAGACTATAGACTAGACTATAGACTAGACTATAGACTAGACTATAGACTAGACTATAGACTAGACTATAGACTAGACTATAGACTAGACTATAGACTAGACTATAGACTAGACTATAGACTAGACTATAGACTAGACTATAGACTAGACTATAGACTAGACTATAGACTAGATTATAGACTAGACTATAGACTAGACTATAGACTAGACTGTAGACTAGACTATAGACTAGACTATAGACTAGACTATAGACTAGACTATAGACTAGACTATAGACTAGACTATAGACTAGACTATAGACTAGACTATAGACTAGACTATAGACTAGACTATAGACTAGACTATAGACTAGACTATAGACTAGACTATAGACTAGACTATAGACTAGACTATAGACTAGACTATAGACTAGACTATAGACTAGACTATAGACTAGACTATAGACTAGACTATAGACTAGACTATAGACTAGACTATAGACTAGACTATAGACTAGACTACAGACTAGACTATAGACTAGACTATAGACTAGACTATAGACTAGACTATAGACTAGACTATAGACTAGACTATAGACTAGACTATAGACTAGACTATAGACTAGACTATAGACTAGACTATAGACTAGACTATAGACTAGACTATAGACTAGACTATAGACTAGACTATAGACTAGACTATAGACTAGACTATAGACTAGACTATAGACTAGACTATAGACTAGGCTATAGATTAGACTAGACTATAGATTAGACTAGACTATAGACTAGACTAGACTATAGACTAGACTAGACTATAGACTAGACTATAGACTAGACTATAGACTAGACTTAGACTAGACTATAGACTAGACTATAGACTAGACTATAGACTAGACTATAGACTAGACTATAGACTAGACTATAGACTAGACTAGACTATAGACTAGACTAGACTATAGACTAGACTAGACTATAGACTAGACTATAGACTAGACTAGACTATAGACTAGACTATAGACTAGACTAGACTATAGACTAGACTATAGACTAGACTATAGACTAGACTATAGACTAGACTATAGACTAGACTATAGACTAGACTATAGACTAGACTATAGACTAGACTATAGACTAGACTACAGACTAGACTATAGACTAGACTATAGACTAGACTATAGACTAGACTATAGACTAGACTATAGACTAGACTATAGACTAGACTATAGACTAGACTATAGACTAGACTATAGACTAGAGTATAGACTAGACTATAGACTAGACTATAGACTAGACTATAGACTAGACTATAGACTAGACTATAGACTAGACTATAGACTAGACTATAGACTAGACTATAGACTAGACTATAGACTAGACTATAGACTAGACTATAGACTAGACTATAGACTAGACTATAGACTAGACTATAGACTAGACTATAGACTAGACTATAGACTAGACTATAGACTAGACTGTAGACTAGACTATATAGACTAGACTATAGACTAGACTATAGACTAGACTATAGACTAGACTATAGACTAGACTATAGACTAGACTATAGACTAGACTATAGACTAGACTATAGACTAGACTATAGACTAGACTATAGACTAGACTATAGACTAGACTATAGACTAGACTATAGACTAGACTATAGACTAGACTATAGACTAGACTATAGACTAGACTATAGACTAGACTATAGACTAGACTATAGACTAGACTATAGACTAGACTATAGACTAGACTATAGACTAGACTATAGACTAGACTATAGACTAGACTATAGACTAGACTATAGACTAGACTATAGACTAGACTATAGACTAGACTATAGACTAGACTATAGACTAGACTATAGACTAGACTAGACTATAGACTAGACTATAGACTAGACTATAGACTAGACTATAGACTAGACTATAGACTAGACTATAGACTAGACTATAGACTAGACTATAGACTAGACTATAGATTGCTCTAAAAGCATGTCTTCTCTAAAAGCATGTCTGACAGAATTATTGAACATTTGGATCCCGAAGATATCTACGGTCTTCAGAAACTTGATTTCAACAAACAAGCAGGATAGAAAATGACATATTGAATTTGTTTATGTATTTCTAACACAGTTTTGGTGAGTTCTACATTTCAAGAAGTGTAATGTCCTTGAAGTAGATATTTTGCCAGTCACTGTGTAAGTAAATTAGGAATATGTGTGAAGGTATAAAAATATTAAAAGAAATTACAATTAAGATGACATAAAACATATAGGCAATAGTAAAAAAACTCTAACAGGAAATTTTTAAAGAAAATTAAGAAGACTAAATGAAGAAGTAAAAAAAAAAAAATATTTATGTATGTGTATTAAAATGCATAAAAACCTACTTACACAAACAAATATACTTCATATATTTTCTCAAGGATATTGTCGCTTGCATGAAAGTACATATATAAAAGGGTTTTCGGGCATGTATGTTTATATGTGTGCTTTTATTTGTATTTGTATAGTAAGTGTATATTATGCCTCATCTGCAAGAGGACACTTGTGTAAATGAATAGGTATGTATGTAAAGGTACTCAATAGTTTTACAAGGGGTCAATGAATAATTTTTAGAAAATTTTCCTTAACATCTTGCCAAGAACTGCTGGGTGTTTCTACATTTATATGTGTATGTATGTCTACTACCACTACTGCCACTATTTGTAGAAATCTAAAAGCAGAACTTAGTTTATATTACTCTCAAGCCCCTAGAGTAAATATGCCACCAAATGATGCTGTAGATGCCTCTATATATGTATGAATATGTACAATAGTAAACTTTAACAGCAACAACAATATTTTCTTTATCCTTTCATTTTCTGTTGCTGCTTCTTTTTACACTTTTCTTATTTATATGTATACGACATATTTTGTTACACAAGTGTCTATTTATTTACTTTAAATTACTTTTCTATTTCAAATATTTTATAAATTCACATGTTTGTTTAAAAAAAAAAAACAACAAGAGTCTATCCTTAAACTGGAATTTAGATAAAACATGTAAAATCCATTTATTTGTTTTCTTTTTCTACTTGCAACAATAAACAATAAAATTCTTTTTCTCTTAACACCTTTAGAACAATTTTTCAATTAAAATGCAAAAAGCTTTAGGGTTTCATGGCCCTGCTAGACTTCCTAGTTTAAGTAGATTTTTTTTTTTTTTTTTGATACACAAAATATATATGTATATAAATTAAATTACTTGAAGCCCTCCAAAGACTAATAGCAGGCTAAAGAATTAAGGAAAAAAAAACTTCTAAAAACTTTAATGAAAAAAGGATTAAAATGTTAAATAAAAAGAAAAACTAGATAAGATGAATAAAAGCATTTTACAGTCATTTTTGCAACGCACTCTTGAGGCTAGGGAGAATGTAATGTACAAAAAATACATATATTTTAGTACTAAAACAATGCACAGTGGGGCAGAATCAAAATATTTTGAAAATAAAGCTAACATTTTTAAACAGCTGTTTTGATCGTAACAAAATTTGTCATAGGCGTTGTCAAGGATTATGTGAGTATATTTTAAAAATGGAACCCACAATTGCTCCTTCTCCACTGCTATTAGGGGCTCAAAGTAGATTCCCTTTGAAATGCCGAAGGTACCCTGTTATGAAGCCGCTAGAACATAAACTCCTTAACTACACCCCTGTCAAATCTTATACCGATCGGACCAGCCGTTTAGAAATATCAGGTTTATTTCCAAGAAAAAATTTTATTATGCTCCACTGTGCATGGTTTTTAGATAAAATTTTAGTTTTACTGGAAAGCCTAAAGAAAATTTTAATCCTAAACTAAGTTTTTCGTAATCTTTTTTTATACAACAAATCATTTGAATTGAAGAACCAGGATCTTAGTTAAATTATGCACAACAAGTACTACCGACTAAATTTAACTTTTTAGTTTCTCCTACTAAATTTTGTATTAGTAGTTTTTAGCACAAGACTTAAAGGTTAGTGAAAATCTAGTTTTGATAATAACATCTTGAACACAAAACAAAGTTCTTATTAAAAAAGTACAAAAATACTATAAAACATAGTTTTTAGTACAAAACATAGTTTTTAATATAAAACGATGTTTTTAGTACAAAATATAATTTTGTACAGAACGTAATTTTTAGTTCGAAACGTAGTTTAAGTGCTAAACCTAGTTTTTAGTACAAAACGTAGTTTTTAGTAAAAAAAAGTAGTTTTTAGTACAAAGCGAAGTTTTTTGTACAAAACGTAGTTTTTAGTACAAAACGTAGTCTTTAATACAAAACGTAGTTTTTAGTACAAAACTTAGTTTATAGGACAAAACATAGTTTTTAGTACAAAACGTAGTCTTTAATACAAAACGTAGTTTTTAGCATAAAACGTAGTTTTTAATACAAAACGTAGTTTTTAATATAAAACGCAGTTTTTAGTACAAAACGTAGTCTTTAGTACAAAACCGAGTTTTTATTTACAAAGAAGTGTTTTTACTAATCGTTGTTTTTAGTACAGAACGTTGTTTTTAGTACAAAACATAGTTTTAGTATAATATGTATTTTTGTAGAGAACGTAGTTTTTAGTACAAAACGTAGTTTATGTACAAAACGTAGTTTTTAGTACAAATCATAGTTTTTGATACAAAACTCAGTTTTAGTACAAAAGATAGTTTTTAGTACAAAATGTTGTTTTTAGTTCAAAACGTTGTTTTTAGTACAAAACGTTGTTTTTAGTACAAAACGGTGTTTTTACTATAAAACTGTGTTTTTAGTATGAAACTGTAGTATAAAACGGTGTTTTTAGTATAAAACATTATTTTAGTATAAAACGTAATTTTTGGTACAAAACGTAGTTTTTAGTAAAAAATCAAGTTTTTAGTACAAAACGTTCTTTTTAGTACATAACGTTCTTTTTAGTGTAAAACGTTGTTTTTAGTACAAACGTAGTTTGTAGTACACAACTTAGCTTTTAGTACAAAACTTAGTTTTTCGTATGAAACGAAGTTTTTAGTACAAAACATTGTGTTTTAGTACAAAACGTTCCTTTTACTGTAAAATGTTGTTTTTAGTACAAAGCGTAGTTTTTAATACAAAACGTTCATTTTAGTGTAAAACTTTGCTTTTAGTACAAAATATAGTTTTTAATACAAAAAGTTCTTTTTAGAGAAAAACGTTGTTTTTAGTACAAAACGTAGTTTTTAGTACACAACGTAGCTTTTAGTAGTCCTTTAGCACAAAATCTAGTTTTTATTCCCAAACTTGGTTTAGTATAAAACATTTTAGTACAAAGTGTGGTTTTTAGTACAATAATAGTTTTTGGTATAAACGAAAGTTTTTATATTTTTTGATACAAAATATAGCTTTTAGTACTAAACCTAATTTTTGGTAAAAAATATAGTTCTTAGTACCACACGTAGTGTTAGTACCGATCGTAGTTTTTGTACCAAAAGTAGTTTTTGATATAAACTAAGACCGATATTAACTAAAAAACTTCGTTTAAACTACAAAATATAATTTGTGCAGCAGTAAATTTTTCTTAAATATATTTAATCTTTTTTTTTTTTTTGTGAAAAAGAAAAAAAGAAAGAGAATTATGTTGCAACATTTGCTGCATTTAATCCTTTACCTACACATACATATACACACAACTCTTTTAAAATTTAATTGTATATTTTTGCTCTGCAAAAGCTTAACGATTAAAATAAAATGTGTTTACGTTGGTGCAGCATGGTACATAGTATGTTTGTGCATTTGTAAGTATATATTTAATGATATTCAGTATTTCAATTTAAAAATTGAAAATATAAAAACTCACTGATTCTGTTTAATATATTCGATTATAAACAAATGCATGTGGAGACACACACGTACTTTTACATGCTATTACATACTTGTAATTGTATTTGTAAGTATTTATAGATTTTTTTATGTATGCATGTATGTGATTTCAGTCCTTTAGTTAAATTAAAGGACATACATACAAACCTTTTCATATGAATTCAATCAACAATTTTGAAAAAAAAAAAAAACGCAGAGAAAATAAATAAAAAGATTTATTATAAATTAACAATTTTTCCTTGTTATTTGTTTGTTTGTTTGTTTTCCAACAGTAAATTCAATTGCAAAAAGGATTTCATATTGAATAAAATTTAAAGGAGTAGGAAAAAAATCAGTTTGAAAATGTTAATGTACATGAAAATGAGCTTTACTCGACTGAATACTTTATGGACCATTAACAACAAGTCTTCTTGTTGATATACTACGCAGAGTTATGATATTCCAGGCAAGAGTTATTGAAAGTTATTGAAGCAAATCAATTAAAATCCATAAGTTTTTTTATGAAATGAGTTATTATGCATATAAAAGTAGTCGTGTGGGAATTGTGGCCTTAATTTGATTTGTATTGAAGTATTTTTTTTTTCATAGTATTCTAAATATTTAATTACTTGTTTAATAAATTTAAGAAACCTTTTTTAAGCAATTTGTTAGCTACTGTACTGTTTTACAGCAAGAGTTTTATTTGTTCATATTGTTTTTATTGTTAGTCTCTGAATTTGTACTTTTAAACTTGTTATTTTAAGTGTCAATATCCAATGTCGTTTTGGTAACATGTATATATTATTTGGAGTTTTATGTTTTGGCAACATTCCCTTTTGTAAATTTGTTTTTCTTTTGGTGTTTCTATGCAATTTGTTTAACAGCAAAAAAAATTGCAAAAGATATATTACTTGACAATCACATAAACTGCTACTAAAGTATCAATTGCTTAGCAAGTTATCAAATACTATATTCATTATACCCTACACCACTTTAGTAGGGTGTAGTGCTGATGTTTATAACGCACAATCCTATACCCACCTTAAAGTATACCAATCGGCTTAGAATCATTTTCTGAGTCGATTTAGCTATGTCCATCCGTCTGTCTGTCTGTCCGTCCGGTCGTCTGTCTATCTATCCGTCCGTGCAAACGTTGTAATCAAACTACAGGACGCAATTTTAAAGTTAATTCAATGAAATTTGACACATGATATTCTATTGTCCCAGTTACGAAACATATTGAAAATGGTTAAGATCGGTCCATTACTTTACCTAGCCCCCATACAACTGAACCCCTGAATAGGGCTTGTAAACCTTGTAATCAAACTACAGGTCGCAATTTTGAAGATAATTCAATAAAATTTGGCAAATGATCTTCTATGGTATCGGAGACAAAGCCTATTGGAAATGGTTAACATCGGTTCATTTTCTCACCTAGCCCCCATACAACTGAACCCTCGACTAGGGTAAACTTTGTAATCAAACTACAGGTCGCAATTTTGAAGATAATTCAATGAAATTTGACAGATGATCTTCTCTGGTACCGGAGACGAAAATGGTTAACATCGGTCCATTATTTCACCTAGCCCCCATACAACTGAACCCGACGAATAGGGATTTTAAGTTCATAATTATGTTTATATCTCAACAAAAAGCTGCAAAACCAAGTTCTATACTAGCCTTGATGACTCCCATGAATTTTATAATTATAGGGTCCCATTTGACCATAGCCCCTATATAAATTTCCCTTCAAAATTTGACTTAAATGTCCACAATTTTGTTCAGCAATAAATGGCTCAAGTATATCTGAGGCAAGGTACAATTCAACGTAAATGCTTTATTATGAAAACTAAATCATAAATTTTATTTTTGTAACAGATGTAGGTTATTATATGGTCGGCCTCGCCCGACTATAATTTCTTACTTGTTTTTTATTTGCCCTTATAGTCGATAACTATGGTTTTTTGGAGTGCAATAAAAGTTTAAAGTGTTTCGGTTTCAAAAGCAGAACTTAATGTATCAAGAATATCCAAATAGTTTCAGAATTTAAACCTAATCTTTAGCAAATTTAAGGTTAATACTCTTTAGAACAATATAACTTAGTCATATAATATAACAATAGTCATATACAATTTCCTAGCATTTGCAAACGATAGGGTGCTTTAAATTCGATTTTAGTTTATATTTAAAACAATTTTCCCAGCTAAGTTTCAGTTCGTTTGATCTTGATATTGTTGATGTTTCAAGTTTGTTTAGATTTATGCTGTAACTATTGTTCATTCAACCAAAAACTCTAATATGGTTTCAAATGCAAACAAGAATCTTTAAGCGAAATACAAATATTGTCATAAATTGCAATCTGAATACAAGACACTTGTAAACATACAACATAAAATCACAGAATCATGGTAATGTTCATAGGAAATACATATAAGGGGAATATGCAAAAAGAAATATACTCAGATTCTCAGAACTGAGCAGTTAAACCTTTGGGTCTACTGAATCATCAGAAGGGCCTCCTAACATTCACTGATTTGGTTAATAAAGCTCTATTTTCTACAGAAAATTATTCTCAGATTCTGAGAAAATTACTAAAGAAAATTATGCTCAGATTCGCAGAAATTTTCTAAAGAAAACAAGTAAGAAATTATAGTCGGGCGAGGCCGACCATATAATACCCTACACCTTTGACAAAAATATAATGTGATTTAGTTGCCATAAAAAAGCATTTAAGTTGAATTGTACCTTGCCTTAGATATACATACTTAAGCCGTTTATTGTTGAATAAAATTGTGGACAATTAAGTAAAATTTTGATGGGGGTTTTCATAGGGGCTAGGGTCATATGAGAACCTATTATTATGGAATTCGTGGGGGTCATCAAGTCGTGTATACAACTTGGTTATTGCAGCTTTTTGTCGAGATATGAGTATATTAAACATAATTATGAACTTAAAAGCCCTATTCGGCGGGTTCAGTTGTATGGGGGCTAGGCGAAATAAAGGACCGATGTTAATCATTTTCAACAGGCTTCATCTACGGTACCATAAAATATCATTTGCCAAATTTCATTGAATTATCTCCAAAATTGCGACCTGTAGTTTGTTTACAAGTTTTAAAAGCCCTATTCGAGGGGTTCAGTTGTATGGGGGCTAGGTGAAATAATGGACCGATGTTAAGCATTTTCAATAGGCTTCGTCTGCGGTACCATCAAAGATCATGTGCCAAATTTCATTGAGTTATCTCCAAAATTGCGACCTGTAGTTTGATAACAAGGATTACAAGCCCTATTGGGGGGTTCAGTTGTATGGGGGCTAGGTAAAATACTGGACCGATGTTAAGCATTTTCAATAGGCTTCGTCTACGATACCATAAAAGATCATGTGCCAAATTTCATTGAATTATCTCCAAAATTGCGACCTGTAGTTTGATTACAAGGATTACAAGCCGTATTGGGGGGTTCAATTGTATGGGGGCTAGGTGAAATAATGGACCGATCTTAACCATTTTCAATAGGCTTCGTCCCTGGGACAATAGAAGATCATGTACCAAATTTCATTGAATTATCTTCAAAATTGCGACCTGTAGTTTGATTACAATGTTTACATGGACGGACGGACAGACGGACGGACATAGCTAAATATACTCAGAAAATGATTCTGAGCCGATTGGTATACTTTAAGGTGGGTATAGGACCAATATTATTGTGCGTTACAAACATCAGCACAAACCCAATATACCCTCCCCACTAAAGTGGTGTAGGGTATAAATATTCTCAGACTCTACAGAAAATTGGTTCGATCCCTATAAAATTTATTGTTGGGATTTATTTTTATTATAAAACTTATTTGTGACAAATTTCATCGTGATACAAGTGTTTATAAGTCAATTGTGGACGTTCAAATTATTTTCTGAGGGCCCAATCATTACTAAAATTGACAGTAATATTTAGGATTATATCAAACTTAGTTGTGCAAATTTTTGGGAAGATAGTGGTATATATGACTTAGTTATGAGCTAAAAGGCCCAAATCGGAAGGTCCGGTTATATGGGGGCTAGGGCAAAACTTGGGCCAATCCTTATAAAATTTATTGTCGGGATTTATCTATATAGGTATATAAAAATGAATGTGTGTTTGTTTGTATGTTTGAACGTTATAGACTACTAAACGGCTGATCCGATTTTATTAAAATTTTCACAGCGTATTACTGTATGTCTAGAATAGGTAATAGACTACTTTTTATTTTGAAATTCCAAGTGGGCGAGGAGCCACGCTCATATTAAGAAAATATTAAATCCGTATATTTTAGAGGGCCCAATCATTACTAAAATTGACAGTAATATTTAGGATTATATCAAACTTAGTTGTGCAAATTTTTGGGAAGATAGTGGTATGTATGACTTAGTTATGAGCTAAAAGGCCCAAATCGGAAGGTCCGGTTATATGGGGGCTAGGGCAAAACTTGGGCCAATCCTTATAAAATTTATTGTCGGGATTTATCTATATAGGTATATAAAAATGAATGTGTGTTTGTTTGTATGTTTGAACGTTATAGACTACTAAACGGCTGATCCGATTTTATTAAAATTTTCACAGCGTATTACTGTATGTCTAGAATAGGTAATAGACTACTTTTTATTTTGAAATTCCAAGTGGGCGAGGAGCCACGCCCATATTAAGAAAATATTAAATCCGTATATTTTAGATAATATAACAGTAAGACTCCTCAAATTTTGTCGGAGCAACTTTAGTGTCAATATAATTATTTAGGACAAAAAGTAGGCGGACTAGCATTAGGGGGCGTGGCACCTCCCATATAAATTAAATACAAAAATACGTTTATAACTATTACAGTTAGAATCTTCAAATTTTGCACGAATAACTTTAACATCCATCTAAACATTTTGGATAATAAATTGGCGGACTACCCATGAGGGGAGCGGCACCTCCCATATTAATTAAAGACAAAAATTCGTACATCTGAGAAACTATTAGAGCTAGTATCTTCAAATTTTACATGAAGAAGTTTGAAATTCATGTGAGCATTTAGAGCATAACGGGCGGACTTTCAATGGGTGGCTTGTCACAACATATATGAATTAAATAAAAAATTTCGTACATCTTGGAAACTATTATATTGCTCAAATTTTTTATAGATAAATAGAAATTGGCGATAGATAGAAACTGGCGTCCTGGCAATAATTTGCTTGACATCTCTCATATGTAACTTATTATAAATCTGGAAAACTATTGTAGTTAGAATCTTCAAATCGTTAAGTGGGATTTTTATTTATACATATTCATTTTAGGGTAGCAAAGCACACTGGGTATAGCTAGTGTTTATATAAAACTTATTTGTGCCAAACAAATACTAGTGAATTGTTGACATTCAAGTCATTTTCTGAAGGGGACTTTGTATGGGAGCTAGTGTCAAATAAAGCTCGATCTTTACGAAAATCGCTAAAATTATTAAGAATTATATAAAACTAAGTTTTGCCAATTTTTGTAGAGATAGTAGGCAATTTAACATAAATCTGAGATCAAAAGCTCTACTCGGGGGGTCCGGTTGTATGGAGGCTAGGGGAAATAATGGACCGACCATTTTCAATAGCGTTAGTACTTGTTCCAAAAGAAACGCACGTTCCAAATTGCATCAAATTATCTCAATGGCGACCTGTAGAGTGCGCACAAGGTTTATATAGACACACAGACAGACGGACGGACGGAAAGACGGACATAGCTTAATCGACTCAGGAAGTGATTCAGAGCTGATTGGTTTACTTTAAGGTGACTGTATGACCAATATTTTTGTGGTGTAGGATATAAATATTCTCAGATTCTGAGAAATTTTCTAAAGGAAAATATTCCCAGATTTTGCTAATATACTGGTAAATGTAGTTTCGTATATTTATATTTTGTTTCGCTATTCCTAAGAAAAAAATTCAACCGCCAAAAATTTAAGTTTCATTAAACGTATACACCGCCATGCCACACACGAAGAATTATAAATAAAAACTTTATTTTTGTTGTTTTAGCAATAATATTGTTATATTGTTTTTCCTTGTATCTAAAATCAACAGAAATTATCGCATAAAAAATTCAGCCAAAAAATGATGATATAAACAAAACATAAAAATTGATCTTATTCATACTATGCCGAGAGTGCTGTTATCCACAATTTAAATCGGTTTCGTAAAACTCTAGTCTTTTTTCACTTTTACTCAATTTTTGGGCTTAAATCACCATATAAAAATAAAACAAAAAAGCGATAATAAAGCAAACAAGTAAGAGTGTTATATTCGGCTGTGCCGAATCTCATATACCCACCATCAAACCGTATGCCGTAAAAAGAATGCTCCCATATAAACATCAGGGTGATGTTTGGAATATGGCTTAAGACAATTATGGACCGAGCTCTTTTGAACTAACAAAATATTAATTTTTAATATTTTGTACTGTACTTGTAATTATCAGAGTTTTCTTCATCAAATTTTCTAAAGAGGATCTCATAACTTTTTGTAGACTGATTTTGGTTCATATAAAACTTGTTTACATTCGCTGTTCTCGCATTTTTATGCCAGCAATTAGCGTTCATGTAATTTTATAAAGGGGCTTATATGGGGGGGTAGGTTGAATTACCGACACATTCCGCATGAAATTCGGAGCGAATTTCATAACCGTATTTCATAACTCATATTTTTAAGCCAGTAATGATCGTTTAAGAAATTTTCTAAAGGGGACCTTGTATGGGCGGTAGGGTAAATTATGGACCGATCCTCCCTAAATTTAGTGGAGAGATTTTGGCACGCATTAAACTTATGTGCGTCAATTTTCGTCACTACATTCATATTTTTAAGCCAGTAATGAGCGTTAAAGTCATTTTCAGAAGGGGACCTTATATGGGGGGTAGGGTCATTTATGGGCTGATCTTAAAGAAACTTACTTATACCGAATTTCATCGCTATACTCGCATTTTTGACCAGTAATGAGTGTTAAAGTAATTTTCTAAAGGGGACCTTATATGAGGGGTAGGGTCAATTATGGACCGATCCTCAAAAAATTTGGTAAAAAGATTTTGGCTCACATGAAACTTATTTATGTCGAATTTCATCGCTATACTTGCATTTTGGGGCCAGTAATGAGTGTTAAAGTCATTTTCAGAAGGGGACCTTATATGGGGGGTAGGGTCATTTATGGGCCGATCCTAAAAAAAAATTGGTTAAAAGGCTTTGGTTCGCAAGAAACTGACTTATACTGAATTTTATAGCTATACCCGAATTTTTAGGCCAGTAATGAGTGTTAAAGTCATTTTCTGAAAGGGACCTTATATGGGGGGTAGGGTCATTTATGGGCCGATCCTGAAAAAATTTGGTAGAAGATTTTGGCTCATATGGAACTTATTTATGTCGAATTTCATCGCTATACTTGTACTTCTGAAGCAGTTATGCCCGTTGAAGCTGTTTTTTGGAGGTCCACTTGTATGGGGGCTATCCGAAAAAGTGGACCGATATTGTCCATTTTCAATACCAAACAAACTTTAACAATAGAGAATATTTATGCAAAATGTCAACTGTCTAGCTCCTCTCGTGTGGTCCCTATCGTGATTTCAACAGACAGACGGACAGACGGACGGACGGACGGACAGACGGACAGACGGACGGACATGGCTAGATCGTCTTAGAATTTAATAAGGACCCGGAATATATATACTTTTATGGGTCTATGAGCAATATTTCGATGTGTTACAAACGGAATGACAAAATCAATATACCCCCCATCTTTTTTGATGGTGGGTATAAAAGGAAACAAAAAATCTCGTAAATTTCTACGCAACCCAAAATTGTTTTTACTCCTATCGCAACAACCAGTCAACCAACTGCCACCAGTAGCAAAATAGTATATACCAGATACATACTTTTCTGTACTCGATAGGATTTAATACAATATTTACTGCTTATTTTTAGGATATTTTATGATTTTGATAGCTTTCTTATACGTTTTTGTGAAAGAAAATCATAAAAAACAGTGAAACAATGAGAGTCACGAAATATTTTTGTTTAGATTTTTTAACACATTGTTGTGATGTATGTATGTGTATGTTTATTGATGAATTATGGTTACACTGTAAGAAATTGGAAAATAAATATTTTCAATTTATTGAAAAACGTTTTTATATTTCAAACCCCAAAAAATATTTCAAGTGTTTGTTGTATGAAATTTTATTCTAAAAATATCTTTATCTTAACACCCCTTCTACTGGCAGAAAGTTAAACGCTTAAATAGCAACCCTCCCCACAAAAATCCAATATCTTTGACCGTATTAAGTGCAAAGTTGTAAAAACAACTTGAAGATTTTAAATAAACAAACGAACTGTTTACTACGAATAAATATTTGTTGCCACATGCGTATTTATATATATGTGTCATGAGCTAGTGTTTATTGTTTTAATGTCGCCTCTTTAGAATGAAATCGATTTATGATATTTGTTTCTTATTTGTCGGCAACAAGAAGTTTTATTTAGCTTCTGGTTTATTTTTCATTTGTCATCAGTTTGATAATAGTTTGAGGTTTTTTATCTTTTGTAAAATGTTTCTTATGTATTAGTGCTTATAAATTATACAATAAACATAAAAGAAGCGTTAAATTATGTTGAATAATTATAAAGCAATAAAATAAAAAACCATATTCTTTTTCTTCTTTTTTTGTAAGGAAACAAATTTAAAGAATATATAAATATAGATTTTATTGGAATTGCCGGAAAAAGTCTTCATTTAAAGTACAAAAACAAATTTTGTAATCAATAAATTTTGTCAACGAAAATATGAGAAATATTCTAACAATTTTCAAACAAAAATTCGTGAATATATGATTAGAAACTAGGAAATTTGCTTAACCAACCCCTATTAAAGTTCAGAGTAATTTTCTTAAGGAAAATCTGCTCAGATTCTGAGAAAATTTCTTAAAGAAAATCTGCTCAGATTCTGGGAAATTTTCTTAAAGTAAATCTGCTCAGATTCTGCGAAATTTTCTTAAAGAAAATCTGTTCAGATTTTGCGAAATTTTCTTAAAGAAAATCTACTCAGATTCTGAGAAATTTTCTTAAAGAAAATCTGCTCAGATTTTGCGAAATTTTCTTAAAGAAAATTTTCTTAAAGAAATTCTGAGAAATTTTCTTAAAGAAAATCTGCCCAGATTCTGAGAAATTTTCTTAAAGAAAATCTGATCAGATTCTGAGTAATTTTCTTAAAGAAAATCTGTTTAGATTGTGGGAAATTTTCTTAAGGAAAATCTGCTCAGATTCTGAGAAAATTTCTTGAAGAAAATCTACTCAAATTCTGAGAAATTGTCTTAAAGAAAATCTACTCCGATTCTAAGAAATTTTCTTAAAGAAAATCTAATATGATTCTAAGAAATTTTCTTAAAGAAAATCTACTCAGATTCTGAGAACTTTTCTTAAAGAAAATCTACTCAGATTCTGAGAAATTTTCTTAAAGAAAATCTACTTAAATTCTGAGAAATTTTCTTAAAGAAAATCTGCTCAGATTCTAGGAAATTTTCTTAAAGAGAATCTGCTCAGATTCTGAGAAGTTTTCTTAAAGAAAATCTGCTTAGATTCTGGGAAATTTTTCTAAAGAAAATCTGCTCAGATTCTAAAAAATTTTCTTAAAGAAAATCTGCTCAGATTCTGCGAAATTTTCTTAAAGAAAATCTGCTTAAATTGTGAGAAATTTTCTTAAAGAAAATCTACTCAGATTCTGAGAAATTTTCCCGAAGCAAATCTGCTCAGATTCTGAGAAATTTTCTCAAAGAAAATCTACTCATATTCTAAGAAATTTTCTTAAAGAAAATCTTCTCAGATTCTCAGAAATTTTCTTAAAGAAAATCTGCTCGGAATCTGGGAAATTTTCTTAAAGAAAATCTGCTCAAATTGTGAGAAATTTTCTTAAAGAAAATCTACTCAGATTCTAAAAAAATTTCTTAAAGAAAATCTGCTTACATTCTGAGAAATTTTCTTAAAGAAAATCTACTGAGATTCTACGAAATTTTCTTATAGAAATGTAATCAGAATATGAGTAAGTTTCTTAAAGAAAATCTGCTTTGATTATGAGAAATTATCTTAAATTTTCTTGCCGAAAATGTGATCAGATTGTGGATTCCTTCCTCATATTTTCATTCTTATATTAAAAGGACACAATCTTTTCTCTTTTGTGCCCCTTTGTATAGATAATGTTAGTGCGAACAACTTTTTATAATGATCTGTGAAGGTATATTATAGCCCGTTGTTCCGAAGATATTTTAATCAAAGTGAGAAGAAAATGATTCCGAGCTTCTGTGTTCATTTCGCATTCTCTACATACATATGTATTCTTCTGTCCAATTTTGTTGCTTTTTATACCCTCCACCACCATCAGTGGTGATAGAGGGTATATATAAGTTTGTCGTTCCGTGTGTAACACCAAGAAATATTCATCTAAGACCCAACAAAGTATATATATTCTGGGTCCTTATGAAATTCAGAGTCGATTTAGCTATGTCCGTCTGTCCGTCTGTCTGTCTGTCTGTCTGTCTGTGTAAAACACGCTCACGTTAAAACTAAGCAAAGGAAATCAACCAAATTCAACCAAAATATTTATTATTATCCTAAGCAGTTTAGTATTGAAAATCAGCAAAATCGGTTCACAACGTAAAAAGCTATGAGTAAAAATTTCAGACTACTTCGAAAAAAATTACGTTTTTTTCATCATTCTTTTGAAGTTTTCTCAGAAACTACCAAAGATATTTCGATGAATTTTGTCACACATTATTTTTTCATGGCAGAGATCAATTATGTTGAAAATCTTTACAATCGATCCAATATTTCCCATAGCCCCCATACAAAGGTATATATTCCCGGAAATTAGTTTATCGCTAATAACTCCCTCAAATATATCGGTATCAACACAAAATTTTGCACATACAAATATAATATGAACAGAAATCATACTGTCAACGCAGATCTCAGTCGGTCCACAATTGGCCATAGCTCCCATACAAGGTCCACTTCCGAAAATCACCTAAACGCACATATTTCTTTGATGAATAAAGCTATTGTGATAAAATTCGAGTTAAACATGTTTTGTGTACATACAAATCATTCTACGAAATTTTTTACGGATCGGTCCATTATTGGTCATAGCTCCCATATAAGGCCCACTTCCAAAAATCATTTAAAAGCTCATATTTCATTGTCATATAAAACATCTTGATGAATTTCGACACAAATATGTTTAGTCTAAATATAAATCATTCTACGAAATTTTTTCCGGATAGGTCCATAATTGGTCATAGCTCCCATATAAAGTCCACTTCCGAAAATCACTTAAACGCATATATTTCATTGAATTATAAAGATATCGGGATAAAATTCGACACAAATATGTTTTGTATACATACAAATCATTTTACTAATTTTGTTACGGATCGGTCCATTATTGGTCATAGCACCCATATAAGGCCCACTTCCAAAAATCATTTAAAAGCTCATATTTCATTGTCATATAAAGCTATCTTGATGAAATTCGACACAAATATGTTTAGTCTAAATATAAATCACTCTACGAAATTTTTTCCGGATAGGTCCATAATTGGTCATAGCTCCCATATAAAGTCCACTTCCGAAAATCACTTAAACGCATATATTTCATTGAATTATAAAGATATCGGGATAAAATTCGACACAAATATGTTTTGTATACATACAAATCATTTTACTAATTTTGTTACGGATCGGTCCATTATTGGTCATAGCTCCCATATAACCCCATTTCCGAAAATCACTTAAAAATACATATTTCATTGTCAAATAAAGCTATCGTGATAATATTCGACATAAATGTATTTCGTATAAATATGAATTATTCCACTAAATTTTTTCCGGATAGGCCCATAATTGGTCATAGCTCCCATATAAGGTCCACTTCCGAAAATCACTTAAACACATATATCTCATTGAATTCTAAAGCTGTTGGGATAAAGTTCGACAAAAATACGTTTTGTGTACATTCAAATTATTTCACCAAATTTTTTACGGAGCGGTCCATTATTGGTCATAGCTCTCATATAACCCCATTTCCGAAAATCACTTAAAAATACATATTTCATTGTCAAATAAAGTTATCTTGATAAAATTCGACACAAATATGTTTTGTCTTTATATGAATCACTCTACGAAATTTTTTATGGGATAGGCTCCCATAGAGGGTCCACTTCCGAAAATCACTTAAACGCACATATTTCTTTGAATAATAAAGCTATTTGGATAAAGTACGACTTGAATATGTTTTGTGAGCATATAAATCATTCTACCAATTTTTTTCCGGATTGTTCCATATATGGTAATAGCTCCTTCAAAAAAATCACTTAAACGCACATATTTCATTAACAAATAAAGATATCTTGATAAAATTCGACACAGCTCCTATACATATAAAGTTCACTTCCGAAAATCACCTAAACGCACATATTTCATTAATTAATAAATCTATTGTAGTAAAATTCGACTTGAATTTTTTTGGCATATAAATCATTATACGAATTTTTTTTCTTATCGGTTGATAATTGGTCACAACTCCCATATAAGGACCATTTCTGAAAATTACTCAAATGCACATTAACAATCAAAGTTATCGGGATAAAATTCGACATAAATGTGTATTTTGTATATATAAATCATTCTACGGATTTTTTCTTCCGGATCGGTCCATAGGTTGTCTTAGCTCCCATATAAGGTATACTTCTGAAAATCACTTAATACCACTTAATTCGTAATTATATGATTATATCCGGATAAAATTCAAAATGAGTATGTTCTGTGTACAGTTAATCATTATATTAAAATGTTTTCAAACTGGCCTATTAATATACATTTTTCTCGACCTAATTAAAATTAGTTTGACATATGCATAAATGTTAGTACCCCCAATAAGGAAAAAAAAATTTTGCCAAGTTATCTAAAAATTAGATAGTTAAATGGGTTTCAATAAAAAGTAGCTTGCTGGTGGAGGGTATTTAAGATTCGGCATAGCCGAATATAGCACTCTAACTTGTTCGTTGTCGATTTTTCCCTAATGGCCTGTTATAATCTGACATTTGACTTTATGATCTTTGAAACAGTATTAGGTAAAGGGTCCCCCACTCACTAAATGGTATCTTCCTCATATACTTAAGAATTTTTTTTCTCATTTCTAGATCTAGACATATAATTTACGAAAGTTGTAATAAACTTTAATTTTTAATTAAATTAATATTTTTATCATATTTTTTGCTTAAATTTAACTATCAAAAAAAAATGTTTACATAATTTTCTTTCATCTTAAGAGGAAAATGAGAAAAAAACAGTGAACTATAAACTGCACTTGAGATAAATATTCCATTACAAAAAAGTGCTTTTTTAAGCCATAATATTATCCTGGTCATTAAGTAAAGACTTAGCTCTTAAAAGAAAAAAGTGAAAAAATAACAATGAAAATAAGAAACAAAAAACACTAACAAATGAAGGGTAAAAACTCTTTAGCAAAAGAGAAAAAGCAAAAAAAAAAATATGCTGAAGAAAAAATTAACAAGAAAAGCTAGAAAAAAAAAACAGAATGAACAAATAATGAACTTGATAAAAATATTTTTTTTACGTAAAAACATAATAACATAACAAGTAGTAGTAAAATATATAACTTGAAGAATATTTTAAAGGTCCCCTTAAAATTTCAACAACAACAACAATAGTCAAGTTCTTGTTTAACCGGAAACGGAAAAAGAAAGTTTTCTTATTTCCTTATATATTTTTCATTTTCATACACAAGATAATTTTGACACTTTTGCTTTTTTTCAACTTTTTATTTTTCGTAAAAAAGAAATGACAGGGAGGGGGAACCCTAAAATAAAACTTTATCTTGTTAATGATATGACAATTTTTAATATATTTAAGTTATTTGCAAATACTTGGAATTTTGTTTAATAAGAAAAATGAATAATGAGTTTCTTGTTTTTTTTTTTTTGGTAAAATAATACTCTAACGAATCCCTTTAGCCGTTAAATAAATAACAAGATTTTTGTTTTATTTTCTAGTTAATACCTTATTAAATCCTTAGAGTATGTTTATTTAAGGATTTTGATTATTAAGTGTCACATGTATATTTATTTAAACAAACAAATAATCACACTCACTTGCCGCACGAAAAGTTGCACACATCCATACATATACAAATAAGTTTAATACATTAATACCAGGTTTAGCCATTTTGCTCACTTCCCTAATTCTCGTTCATACGTCAGAGATGTAAGTTATGACAAAATTAACATTATTTTATGTTCTCAAAAGCTTAGAGAATTGATATAAAAAGTGCCTTAATGTTTCTTTAAAGAAGTATTCTATTATACTTCGAAAATCTCAATTGACTGGACTTTGAAATAACCTAAGTTTTTCGTAGGTTGTTCAATATAAATTTAGAATGATTACGATAAAGACATCTACGTCCGTCCATCTTTCCGTATGAAGTTTTTCCAAAATTATATTCTGAAGGTACTAAGGTCAAAAGTGGACCGTTTCTCGCCAAACTTTATTTTACAATTTCTGTATACAAATCATGCAAAGTTTTATCACAATAATTCAGACTACTACTCAAACTGCATTCCGGGAAGACATTTTGGCGGGTTTAGGTAAAATTGTAATTTCCATAATAAGATAACTTTATCAATAGAGCATTTCAACCATTCGCAGTTCTCCAGTATGGCCCAAATAGTAATTTCAACAGACAGATGATTTGATAGTCTTATAATCTAATCAGGACCCAGACCCAGAGATTATGTATACATACGTATATACTCTCGAAAGTCTACAACCAATAATGACAAAATCAATATACCCTCCATCCTTTTTCATGATGCATATAAAGTAAAATATCCTTTTGGGACATGTCACGGAACCAATACCATAAAAAAACAAGTAGGAAAGTATAGTCGGGCATGGCCGACCATATGATACCCTACACCACTGAGTATGTTAACAATGTGGATTATTTTTATTAACAAAGCATTTAAGTTGTTTACCTTCCGAAATATTTTAACAATTTGTTGAAAAAAAGTTATTTTCTAAGAGGGGTTATACGGGGGCAAAGGTAAATATGGGCCTATCCTTATACATTTTGGTACATGGCTTTACGTTTAGAGTTTGTATGCTGGATTTCATCGTAATACTAGTGTTTATTAGTGAATTATTGTATGGGGGCTAGGCTCAAATAAAGTCCGATAATTACGAAAATCGCTAGTATTATTAACCATATACTAAGTTTTCCCGATTTTTGTAGAGATACTACAATATTTAACATAATTATGAACTCAAAAGCCCTCTTCGGGGGATAGGTGAAATAATGGACCAATTTCAACCATTTTCAATAGGCTTCGTCGGTTGAACGGACGGACGGACGGACGGACATGGCTTTATCAACTCAGAAAGTGATTCTGAGTCGATTGGTATACTTTAAGGTGGGTGTAGGACCAATATTTTTGTGCGTTACAAACATCAGCACAAACGTATAATACCCTCCCCACTATGGTGGTGTAGGGTATAATAAAATGTAAATTTACATAAACCTACTAAATGTATTATAAGCAAAGTGCGAAAAGTTCCATCCCTGTTTATATACTTTTTTCTTTTGGTGATAGAATTTGTGTGAGTTGTATTTTAAAAACAATATGTGTGTAATAAATCATATTATGATTTTATTTTAATATTCATATATCATTTCATATATGTATGCACGTTTATAATACATACATATGTATGATATATGTATATTATTTACACAATATGTGTGTAACTTACGTCTGATTGCATTACACTGGTTTTCAAAATTAGCTTGAAAGGTGACCACTCATATACCAAGAACTGAAATTGTTATCCTCTGTCAATCAGTTTAATTTTGGAAACGGAAATCCAAAAAAAGACTAAACATATTTGGATAACATTTAAATGTTTGAATGTGAAGGGAGAGTTTGAAAATGAGCACCGACCTAATGTGAATATCTGTATGTATATGAAGTTATATATTTAAGATCTAAATTTCCCAAATAAATTTAAGATATTTTAAATTTTTCCTTCATTAGGTCTTCACTTTTCCCCTGAAAACAATTGTATTGTATGTATATCACTTATGTATATGAGTAATTAATCATACTCAAATTTACATTGTGTAAAAGTTGTCAACAAATAATGAAAAACATTTCATTAAAATTCTTTTGAATAATTGTTAGGATTTTTTTTTTCACACAACACATACATATGTATGTGTAGTAATTGTAAGTTCGATTGGAATTCTATTCTGCAATGAACAGATTTGCTTCATGGGGGTTAAACCACTGGTTGTTGGTATTTTAGTCGGATGCTTTAACCATTCAAACTGTGTAGAAACTTTTTAGAAGGAAGTCAAAATTTGTTTCAAATATTTAAAACCCAATAAACTTAATACTCTGAAATCGTATGATATTAAATTAAAGTTGAACTGAAATCAATTTTTCAAATATTGGATTGCCTTCGGTAGACTTGGTAGTATTTTAAATTCCATAATTCCATTTTGGACCATGTTCTGTTTAAGATCAGTTCTAGTTAAGTTCTAGTTCAGTTCTGGTTCAGTTCTAGTTCAGTTCTAGTTCAGTTCTAGTTCAGTTCTAGTTCAGTTCTAGTTCAGTTCTAGTTCAGTTCTAGTTCAGTTCTAGTTCAGTTCTAGTTCAGTTCTAGTTCAGTTCTAGTTCAGTTCTAGTTCAGTTCTAGTTCAGTTCTAGTTCAGTTCCAGTTCAGTTCAGTTCTAGTTCAGTTCTAGTTCAGTTCTAGTTCAGTTCTAGTTCAGTTCTAGTTCAGTTCTAGTTCAGTTCTAGTTCAGTTCTAGTTCAGTTCTAGTTCAGTTCTAGTTCAGTTCTACTTCAGTTCTAGTTCAGTTCTAGTTCAGTTCTAGTTCAGTTCTAGTTCAGTTCTACTTCAGTTCTAGTTCAGTTCTAGTTAAGTTCTAGTTCAGTTCTAGTTCAGTTCTAGTTCAGTTCTAGTTCAGTTCTAGTTCAGTTCTAGTTCAGTTCTAGTTCAGTTCTAGTTCAGTTCTAGTTCAGTTCTAGTTCAGTTAGTTCTAGTTCAGTTCTAGTTCAGTTCTAGTTCAGTTCTAGTTCAGTTCTAGTTCAGTTCTAGTTCAGTTCTAGTTCAGTTCTAGTTCAGTTCTAGTTCAGTTCTAGTTCAGTTCTAGTTCAGTTCTAGTTCAGTTCTAGTTCAGTTCTAGTTCAGTTCTAGTTCAGTTCTAGTTCAGTTCTAGTTCAGTTCTAGTTCAGTTCTAGTTCAGTTCTAGTTCAAGTTCTAGTTCAGTTCTAGTTCAGTTCTAGTTCAGTTCTAGTTCAGTTCAGTTCTAGTTCAGTTCTAGTTCAGTTCTAGTTCAGTTCTAGTTCAGTTCTAGTTCAGTTCTAGTTCAGTTCTAGTTCAGTTCTAGTTCAGTTCTAGTTCAGTTCTAGTTCAGTTCTAGTTCAGTTCTAGTTCAGTTCAGATTTATTTTCAAATTTATTAGTTGTTTCTACATATTTTACAAATACGCATTAAATTTGCAGCACATTTTTGACAAAATAATTAGCTACTAGATATTACCAATATTAAAATCACAAAATGTCAGAGGACATTAAATAAGTTTCTATTGCACTAGTTTATGAATAATAACTTTAATCAGCTGCATATGTATATAAAAAAAACGTAATAAAATATTTATTTAATATTATTGCATTTACAACATTAATGACATGATTTAACTTTTAAAATGCATGTCAACTTCATAATCACATACAGAAATGTTTATGTGAATATTTAATATGAATCTCGCATACCAAAATGATAATTGCACACACACAGTGGCATACAAGGATATCTGTGTATGGTTATAGGAGAACCCTGCAATGCGTTAGTTATTGATCCCACTCAGTTAAATACAGTATTCACTTTGATCACAAATGGACAATAAAATAACTAGCTTCTAAATTGCTGTAGAGAAAAAAATTTTAGAGTAACTACTGGATAGATTACTTAGATACAGCGAAATAAATGTTGCCATCATCTCTGTAAGGATTTTTTTTTGTATTTTACAAAGATTATTTACGCATCAGGTTGTTTAAAAATGTTAATGTATGAGCTCAGTATAAAGAAATACACTGACTCCTTTTAAAACTTCCTAGTTGCATATTTGTACCAAAATACATACATCCTTTTCTATATAAATTTTTTGTGTTTGTATATTTTGCAGTTAAAAATTATTCATGAAATTCAATATTATTATCATCGTTATGCATAATAAATTCTTCAATTTTCTTCTGTTTTTTTGTTTTTGTTCACACCACATTCATCATTATGAAATATCTCTCTTCATCAATAGTTAGTCTTCTTTTACGTATTCATGAATTTTATTTATTTTTATTCTTTGGTCGGTCTGTCTGTCTTTGGTTTTTCTTCTTCTTATTTTTTGTCATTAAATATATTGTCTTGTGTAAATTATTATTTTAATCTCAATTTATGAATGTCAATATTTCTGGGTCATATAATTTCATCAGCAGTAGCAGCAGCAAAAGACAATGACTGACAGCAACATCATTAACATCGTGATTATTTTATTATATTGTTTTTATTGGCCTGGACCAACAATGAGATTAAGAATTTATTTGGGTTTATAAGTTAGTTTCATTGATTTATTTTAATTTTAAATCATAGAAGTTGGATAATCTACTTGGTTGCAAATCCAATAAAGTTTCATGCTTCCATAATAATAAATATTTTTAAGAATTCATAAACTAAACCTCCACTATCGACTGTAGCGTACTCTATTCTTTACAATTGTGTCTTTAAATTTTATAGCAAATTCCAAATATTTATTACCCAAAACTTCAATAAAAACATATTTGTGGTTTAGGGTTTTACTGCTTAAATAATTGATTAAATTAGCATTCTTTATCTTAAATTCATTAAATTTATATTGCGGTTTTAATTTTAGAAATATGAGGTTTAAGTCTTTGTTGCAACAATATTTAATAAATTAATTAGTAAAAAAAAAAAAAATTTAATTTATTTTTTTTTTTTAATTGGACCAGCACTCAGGGGTTGACCCCTACTTATGCGAAGCATTGTGTTGGAACTAGGAAAATAGGTTGTGGGAAGGAGTAGTGTTTGTGGACATTTGATTAAAATCTTCTTATATCGAAAGTGGCAGGGAATATCTCTGCAGGAAGCTTATTCCACATACGAACAGTGCGGCTGAAGAATGAATTTTCCCTGTAGTGTGTTGTGCGGTCCACTGGCCAATCTACCACAAATGGGTGCGTTCTTGAAGAAAGACGTGTGATACGCAAGAATATACGGGTATCGGGAACAAGTTTCCTAATTTCAAAGGAACACATTCCATTGTAGTATCGATAGAACAGTGAAATACACCCCACGTTGCGATGGTGCTCCAAGTTTTAAATTTCGATAAACCCATGATAGTTGGGTCATTATATTTGTGTCTGAGGAAGGTGTCTTACAAAGAAAGACTTATTTCCCATTGATAAAGTCGTGCTAAGGAAGTCTAGTTTTCTATAGCAAAAGCCTTCCTAAAGAATACTTGTTTGTATAGAAAAAGTCTTCCCAAAGAAGAATAAGTTTCTATAGAAAAAGTCTTACTAACGAAGACTTCGTTTTTATAGAAAAATTCTTCATACAAAAGACTGACTTTCTATAGGATGTATTCCTATAGAAAGTGAAAGAATACTTCTTTTCTATAGAAAAAGTCTTCCTTAAGAAAACTTACTTTCTATAGAAAAGTTTTCGTAAAGAAGACTTCTTTACTACAGAAAATGTCTTCGTAAAGAAATCTTCTTTTCTATAGAAAAAGTCTTCGTAAAGAAGAATTCTTTTCTATACAAAAAGTCTTCGTAAAGAAGACTTCTATTCTATAGAAAAGGTCTTCGTAAAGAAGACTTCTTTTCTATACAAAAAGCCTTCGTAAAGAAGACTTCTTTTCTATAGAAAAAGCCTTCGTAAAGAAGAACTCTTTTCTATAGAAAAGAAGACTTCATTTCTATAGAAAAAGTCTTCGTAAAGAAGACTTCTTTTCTATAGAAAAAGTCTTCGTAAAGAAGACTTAATTTCTATAGAAAAAATCTTCTTAAGGGAAACTTCTTTCTATAGAAAAAGTCTTCCTTAAAAAGACTTCATTTCTATAGAAAAAGTCTTCGTAAAAAGACTTCTTTTCTAAAGAAAAAGTCTTCGTAAAGAACAACTCTTTTCTATAGAAAAAGTCTTCGTAAAGAACAACTCTTTTCTATAGAAAAAGTCTTCGTAAAGAAGAACTCTTTTCTATAAAAAAATCTTCGTAAAGAAGAACTCTTTTCTATAGAAAAAGTCTTCGTAAGGAAGACTTCTTTTTTACAGCAAACTTCTTCCTAAGGAAGACTACTTTTCTACTGAAAACGTCTTCCATAGTAAAAGTCTTCGTATAGAATACTTCTTTTCTATTGTAAAGTCTTCGTAAGGAAGACTTCTTTTCTATATAAAACTTCTTCCTAAGGAAGACTACTTTTCTACAGAAAACGTCTTCCTAAGAAAGACTACTTTTATATAGAAAACGTCTTCCTAAGGAAGACTTCTTTTCTATAGAAAACATCTTCCTAAGAAAGACTTTTTTTCTATAGAAAAAAAGACTACTTTTCTATAGAAAACGTCTTCCTAAGGAAGTCTTTTTTTCTATAGAAAACGTCTTCCTAAGGAATACTTCTTTTCTACAGAAAACGTTTTCCTAAGGAAGACTACTTTTCTACAGAAAACGTCTTCCTAAGGAAGACTACTTTTCTATAGAAAACGTCTTCTTTTTCATAGAAAACGTCTTTCTAAGGAAGACTTTTTTCTATAGAAAACGTCTTAAGGAGTCTTCCTAAAGAAGACTTCTTTCTTGAAGAATAACTTCTTCTCTATAAAAAATTATTCCTTTGTAATATTTCATTCCAGTGTTTTTTCTATAAAAAATTTTCTATAAAAAATGTTTTTCTAAAGAAAAAAATTTCGTAAAGAAGGATTCATTCCTTTAGAAAGATTTATCATAAAAAGACTATTTTGCCTTAGAAATACTCTTCTTGAAAATACTTCTGTTCTATAGAAAAAAGTCATTAAGAAGTTAAAACCCCTTTATTTCTTTTTACATTTAAAACAAATAAATCACGGAAAATTTTTAAAATTAAGAATTTAAAATATTTTAAATCTTTTCCTTTTTTTCAAGCCAATTAAAGAGAATTGTTTGGTAAAAAACCCAAAATCCCTAAAAGTATGCCAATTAGTATTTAATTTTATGTTCTTTTACACAAATACAATTTATTTGAGAAAACAAAAAAACTTTATTTCAATGAATAATAGTAATTATAATTATATTTTTTACATGTTTCTTTACTTTTTAACAACAAATATGATTTTTGTACAGGTTAATGGCAAGGTTAACAATATCAACCAGACAGACAGACACAAGCAGACAAATAACACAAAATAGACCTAAACACCATAAACAACAAGAAAACAACAACATTTTTATTTGGAGACAATAGCATAGAAACAAAAGTATGAAAAAAACGGATATAATAAAATAATAATTGTATTTACGTGCTAAAAGAAAATAACATTTATATGAAGCATTAAATATTTTCGAAACTCATATAAAAACCATAATAACAGTTTATACAGAAATGTATGGAAATTATTGATTTTTTAAGCCAAACATTGATGTGAAGATGTTTAAGTAGGTTTACGTAAAAATGTGTAAAATATTTATTGTGGATAAAAATTATTTTAGAAAAGTTGTGATTAAAAATGTCCTTCTTTTTATAAAAGTTTACTGGCTCAAAATCCTCTTTTCTCCGTCAAAAATAAAGGGTTTATATCAATGCTGTGCAGATTGAAAGATAAGTTTTAAGTTTGAATGTACAAACATATAGTCTTGACTATAGACAGTTCCAAGTTTTCGACTATAAACTCTTATATAGTCATGACTAGAGAATTGTCTTGACTATAGACTGTTCAATAGTCTTGACTATAGACTTTACGTTCTTTAGAATTGATTAAAGAATATAAATCTAATTGAAATTTTCAGTGTAAGGTTCCTCTTTGACATGACCAACTTTGATATCTATATGTATATTTGAAGGAAAATGGGCGGTCAAAAACATGTCCCTCAATTAGGAGGCAAATAATAATAATAATAAATAAATAATTACAACAGGTAAAATCTTGAAACTTTGTAGGTGCACCTTAATTGCTTATATTTACTTTTATACTAAAATAAGGTTAATAATAGTGGGCGTGGCACTTTTCATATGAAGTAAATTTTAACATCTAGGGAACTATATAAGCTAGAATCTTTAAACTTTATATGTATGCTTATGTTGGCCATGTTCGTAGTGAAAATAGGCGTTCTAAAATTAGAGGGCGTGACATTTCCCATACAAAGTAAGTAATAAAATATGATTATGTGGGAAGCTATATAAATAAGAGATTTCAGGTTTTGTATGAGAAACAATAGCTAGGTAGGTGGGTTGTGTTGGTTGCTCGCATAGCGAGTTCCTTCGAAGGACTTTTGACCCATTGTGACCCATTATGACCATGATTCACATAAAGGGAAAATGGTTACCCTCCATAGTTTCGTTAACTATGTGATTCCTGTGATCCTCATGAGAACCAACCGGTACTTCTGATAAAACTGATCATATTTTCCAGGGACACTTCGCTTAGACAGTCCAGATTATGGAAAAGAGCACTACCAAAGTAAACTAGTTTTCGCTATTGTAAGGCTGGATATTCATATAGAAGGTGTTATACCGATTCCTCCTCCTTTTCATATAAACAACTTATATAACGTGCGTAACCCAAACGCTCCGACATCTGTCCTATCATATAGTGCCCAGTAATTATACCCGTGAGAAGCCTGATCGAATATTTACTAAAAGACAAAAGAGTCCTATTTCAATCCTCTGTCAGAGTAGGACAGAAGAATGTGCATATTCTACTACTTGTAATATTCGACCACCTGAGTTCCGTCTCACTCAAGAATGATAAACAATAACACCAATATAATTATTTATGTAAGACGAAAAACGGCGGCGGGCATCACTCATACAAATCTGGGAATATACATTGCAATAAGGGTAGCAAAGCACACTGGGATAGCTATTTATACCCTACACCACTTTAGTGGGGTGGGGTTTGTGCTGATGTTTGTAACGCACAATAATATTGGTCCTACACCCACCTTAAATATAGTATACCAATTGGCTTAGAATCATTTTCTGAGTCGATTTAGCTATGTCTGTCTGAACCTTATAATTAAACTAAAGGTCGTAATATTGAAGATAATCCAATAAAATTCGGTACATAATCTTCTATTGACCCAGGGACGAAGCCTATTGAAAGTGATTAAGATCGGACTATCATTTCACTTATCACCCATACAACCGAACCCCCGAATATGTATTGTAAACCTTGTAATCAAACTACAGATCACAATTTCAATTAATCGGTTTATAATTTTACCTAGCCCTCACATAACCAGACCGATTTGGGATTTTCAATAAAAAAACATACAAAGCCCCCATCAGAAAATTACTTAAATGTTTAAAATTCACTTAAAAAGTCTATCAGTTTAGTTTTACATTAATAAATTACTTAAATATATTAGAGGCAAGATACAATTCGTTTATTTCCTTCCTTCAATTTACTTGTTCTCTTAAAACTAATAGTCATATTATATATATTCCGACATATTAAGTATCTTCCATAGACTTTCAAACTTAAAACTATTTACATATTTATAGCCATTGCCAAATAATTACAACTCTAGATAAATTATACATTCATCATATATAATCCTTAAAAATGGGAAAAAAGGGAATATTAAAATATCTCTTATCTTCTTTTTGCTTAAGTATTAAATCCATTGTAGTATGTAGATGTGTATTAACATGCCACTACTTTTTGCCCATATTGATTCTTTCGAAGTCTCGAAGCATTTTTCGTTTACAGAATAGTATTTAAGCTAAGTTCAACAACAGAGAAGACTAATTAACAACCAATCAGAATCAGTACAGGAACAACAACAATAAGGTTTAAAGTGTTTTAAGCAGGGTACATGAAAATATGAGAAGTGAATAGTAGGCTGGCATAACAGTTAAACTGTTTAATAAGGAGCGCACAGTGGTATAGAAAAAAATAGAGGGAAATAGTTCTCTAACTTCTAAACGGTTAGTCCGATTTGAATGAAAATTTACATGTGGGGAGAGGAGGTGTTGTCGAGTTTAAATTCTGAAGCGTGGAGCTCATGGGCTTACCGGGGGTGCAGCAAGAGGCCCCCAAAGTAGGACACCTCAGGTATGACAATTTTCCAAAAGAATCCTATTTCTTCGGTGTTGTCGAGTTTCAGTTCTGAACTTGGACCTCATGGGCCAACCGGGGAAGCGGCAAGAGGTCTCCAAAGTAAGACACCTCAGGTATGTAGAATTTTTAAAACGATCCTATTTCTTCATTTGTAGTCCACTGTGGAGCGGTTAATTGATTTAAGTGTTATAAAACAATAGGCAAACATATTACATATATCTATATATCAATGGATAGGTAATTGTGTGGACTATTTAAATATGTTTAGATATTTAAAAAATTATACAACTTTTACAGCACAACTTTGTTTGAAATATATAGAATGAAACGAAATATTAATAAAATTCGACATAAACAAGATTTATAGGAACTGAAATCTCTTCACCAAAATTTCGGGATGATCAGTCCAAAATTAACCCTTCCCTGCATGTACATAGATCAGACATTAAATCAAATTCAAAACAAACAATTCATAATAAGGAATTCTAGAATCGGTCTTACTTTAAAAAATCCCTAGATAAAAAAATTTTAAATCTACCAAATATTCCATATAACAAAATACTTATAAATAATTACAATAGCATTCCCGAAAATGTTAAAATTTAAAAAAAAATTCAATTTAACTCACCTTTATTATTGATGCAACATAAATTCCACAAGCAATTTAAAAATTTAATATTTAGCAGATAATTTTCCTGGTAGAAACCTTTTTGTAAACTTTTTTTCTCCACCAAAACTTTTTGAAATTGGTTTAACTTTATAATTTATGTATACTGTAAATTAAATTTTTTTCTTAAATACTTATTTTTAATATAAACACACACGCTCAATGCTCATTATTAATTAAAATTGTATAATCATTATTTTTATTATTGTGCAAAATAAAAAGGAAAAATTTTAATTTTTGCTTCACTTTGTTTGTTGTTTTATAAGTTTCAATAACAGACGCACACACACACGCACAATCTGTATAAATTATTAATTGTTGATAAGAAAAATGTGTTGTTTTTTCTCTTTTCAGTTAAGTTTTAAAATTAAAGGATTCTGTTGGCTGATTTTTTTTAACAGTTTATAAACTTTATGTTGTTGCTAAAGCTGCTATTGCTGCTGTTGTTGTTTTTAAATATAAAAGTTAACAAATAAATATGGCTGTTGTTTAAAACTCTTAAAAACACAGCATCATTAAGCTGTATTAAATAACTGCACACATATATAAACACTTTTTTGCGAGAATATCCTTGCAAATAAACACAAACGAACAAATACAAATAAATGAACATGCGATACGGATGCGAGAAAAAAAAATAACGAAACAAAATGATTTTTATCGGAAAATTTTCATTAATGTAAATGTATCCTTTTTTTTCGTTGTATGTAGTTTGTTTGTTTGTTCGTAGCTAATATTGTTGTTGCTGCTGTGTTGTCTTTGTATTGCTTGCCACTGCTTCACACACACATTTATATAAATAAAATTGCCCACAATCAGTTACAGTAATATTTTACGAAATGTTTCCGTTTTTATGTATTTTTTTCCTGTTGTGTGTTCAAAAAGTCAATTACACTCTTACAGCGAAATAAAATTATTCCCACACAGTTTCTCACTCATTTACAAAAGAAAAATTTACTTGTATTTGTAAATGTCGAGAGGATTTTAAGGAATGGTTTCTTTAAGATGAAAAAGTAAATACTGTAAGTATGTATGTATTTTAATTAATTAATCTTTTAGTTAAGTGAGAAATATTAGAATTTAGGTAAGTTATATGAGAACTAACAGCTGCTGCACATCCCCTCTGCCATATACTTTTTTGATTGGCTGTAGATTTTTTTTTATATTTTTGCATATTAAAGCAAGTCTTGACTATAGACTGTTCTATAGTCTGGACTACAGACTGTTCTATGATCTGTCTTGATTATAGAGTGTCATATAGTCTTGACTATAGAGTGTTCTATAGTCTTCACTATAGACACTTCCATAGTCTTGACTATAAACTGTCTTGTCTATAGACTGTTCCACTGTTTTGTCTAAAGACTGTTCTATAGTCTTAACTATAGACTGTTCTATAGTCTTAACTATAGAATATTCTATAATCTATACCTATATACTGTTCTATAGTCCTGGCTATAGGCTATTCTATAGTCTTTAATATAGACTATTCTATAGTCTTATCTACAGACTGTTCTTTAGCCTTGACTATAGACTGTTCTATAGTATTGACTATAAACTGTTCTTAGTCTTGACTATAGCCTGTTATATAGTCTTAACTATAGACTGTTCTATAGTCTTAACTATACAGTCTTTAATATAAACTATTCTATAGTCTTAACTATAGACTGTTCTATAGTCTTGACTATAGAGTGTTCTATAATCTGGACTATAAAACGTTCTAAAGACTTGTCTATAGACAGTTCTATATTCTTGACTATAGACTGTTCTATAGTCTTGATTATAGACTGTTCTATAGTCTTGACTATAGACTTTTCTATAGTCTTGACTATAGACTGTTCTATAGTCTTGACTATAGACTGTTCTATAGCCTTGATTATAGACTGTTCTATAGTCTTGACTATAAACTGTTCTATAGTCTTGACTATAGACTGTTATATAGTATTGACTATAGACAATTCTATAGTCTTGTCTATAGATTGTTCCATTGACTATAGACTGTTCTATGGTCTTACCTATATACTGTTTTATTGTATTGGCTATATGCTATTCTATAGTCTTTATTATAGACTAGTCTTACTATAGACTGTTCTATAGTTTTGACTACAAACTGTTCTATAGTCTTGGTTATAGGCTGTTCTATAGTCTTTAATATAGACTATTCTATATTCGTAACTATAGCTTGTTCTTTAGTCTTGACTATAGACTGTTCTATAGTATTGACTATAAACTGTTCTATAGTCTTGACTATATACTGTTCTATAGTGTGAAATATTCTATAGTCTTGACTATAGACTGTTCTATAGTCTTAACCATAGACTGTTCTATAGTCTTAACTATAGACTGTTCCATAATATTTACTACAGACTGTTCAGTAGTCTTGATCATAGAGTGTTCTATAGTCTTGACTATAAACAGTTCCAAAGTCTTGTCTATAGACAGTTCTATATTCTTGTCTATAGACAATTCTATATTATTTACTATAAACTTTTCTATAGTCTTTACTATAGACTTTTCTCTAGTCTTGATTATAGACTGTTCTATATTCTTGATTGTAGACTGTTCTATAGTCTTGATTATAGGCTGTTATATAGTCTTGGCTATAGACTGTTCTATAGGCTTGACTAAAGACTGGTATATAGTCTTGACTATAGATAGATTTTCCGTACGAGGAATGGGGTCAATTATGAGCCGATCCTTATGAAATTTGTTGGAGGGATTTTAGTTTATATAAAACATGTTTATTAGAATTCCATCGCTTTACTTGTGTTTTTCAGTCAGTTATGAGCATTAAAGTTATTTCCTTAAGGAAATCTCATATGGGTTGTTGGGTCCAATATGGACCATATTCGCTATATTCTATAATATAATTTGCATAAAACTCACTTGTGCAAAAATATAAAATGATTGCTTCTGGCTGGGACAAATCGTATATATTATTATGATTTCAATGAACCCTACAATCATTAAAACTACTCCGTAGCCTATGTAAAGCATTCTAGAGATCATCTTGTTTTCACAGACATGGTCCATGCCTATATTATATAGGACTAATAAACGAATCATGTACTCCCATAATGTTTGCAGGTGAGTAGTTTTGGAATTACCTAAGTGGATCATGTATTCCAATAAGTTTTGCAAGAGACAGACAGACGGACATGGCTTGGTCGACTTAATAATCTTTTAAGGACCCATAGTGTCTATACTTTTTCTGAGGTATTTTAATGTCGTATTATACATATAAGTAATTAGCTTTCCAGTGATATTAACATATACGTTTGTAAGTGATCAGATGTATGGAAGGAAGGAAAGATGGAAATAAAATCTGCTGTCTTGCTTTGAAGTGGGTTCATTGTTTTAGTATTTAAGTCTATTAGGCCTGTCACAGAATTCCATTCCGATCGAAAGTGGAATTATAACTTGTAAATAAATCGATAAAAACTGAAAAAACTAATAACTTTAAACTATTGTCAAGTCCACGTTGAAAACGTGAAGTGGTTACATTCTGAAAAGGTTGTAATTTTCCTTTTTTGAAGAAGAAAATTAGAGAAGACAATTCCACTTTGCGATTTAAGTGATTTTCGGAAGGTGGTCCTATATACATAGACTTACGTCTATTATGGATTTCTATAAATGTTGGTAACCGAAGTAAGGTTTATACATATAAAACAGGTGTAAACCGATATTGTCAAATTAAATTTTCTAAATTATTGAGCTGTACTGAATATGAATATGATATCACAATTTTTGCACCACGTCAGGTTTTCGGTATTAATCGAACTAATATAATATTTCGTTCCTCAGAGGGACACAAAATATTTTTTGCTGTTAATTTGTTTAATGGAAAGCTGTTTGAAATCCAAAAAAAAAAAAAATTTCATATATAGATTTTCAAAAAATCTGCTATATTTAAACAAATCGATAAAAATATTTATCACTTTATTTTATTAATTTAAAAAATTTTAAATTTTTGCAAAAATATTATGCACTTCTTTAATAAAAAATCTTTTAAAGCTCTGCCTCAAAACAGCCAACCGCAAAGTTGACCAAAAGAACAGAAAATATCTGAAGAAGTAATCTTCATAGTACTCATAGTAGTGGTAGCTATAGTGTTGGTAATGGCAGCAGCAGATGTAGCCAAATATGAATGAATAAATATATAACAATGGTAGGTAGTAGTAGTAGGTCAACAGCAATACCGTAATAATGTAACAGATTTAATAAAGTTTGCAATAAGGATGTTATAAATATATTTTATATTCTTATTATTTCATATGATTATTTGCACAATATACTAATTACTTCTTTGTTGGGCTCAAAACTTTTTTTCTTGAATAATTTTCTTTTTGATCATTCGTTTCAAATTTTGTATATTCTTTGCACTTTGTTTTTGTTGTTATATTTCCTAAAGTCCTTTACTTTTTTTGTTGTTAGGCTTTAAGAAAACAAAAAAGTTTTTTTTTATTCTTTTCTCATTTAAATTTTTCTGATATTTAAAAATTAACGCTTTTTATTGCTATCTATAACGTTTAAAACGTTTCGAAACGTCCCTTTCCGTGTACCGTACGCTTTGAATTGACGTTAAGTACTGAATTCGCGTATTATTGTGAAGCTGTTGATAAATGTATACGACCAAAAACAACAAAACGATATGAAACGAAAAAGCAGTAAAGACGAAACTAAAATGCGCTAAAACCCATAGAAGAATACCTCGAATTGTCTGGTTGTAGCAGTCAGTCAGTTAGTCCAACAGCCATCTAGCATAAATGAGGAATCCAACACACAGACATCATACCAGCCAACATGTTTAACATTGAGCTTTAAAGTTTCATTTAAGTCTTGTTCTATTCTCTTCGTTCATTATTGTCTGGCTGACTCGTCAATACAGTTAGTGTTGCTCGCACGAACATTCGTACGATGACTGTTGGTTGGCTGTTATAGGTTCGTTGGTTCTCTTTATTCGTTTCTCAGTTTTTTTTCCGTTACTTTGTGCTACAAACTAAACATAAGTTTGAAGTTGCAACATTAAAGTTTATGTTGCGACTTGTAGTTACTTTATTTAAGGGAGCTTTCCAACATGTTTGCTGCCTTAAGAGTTGTAATATTACTCTTTATTTTAACCGGCGTTTAAAGGCCAATTTACAGCGGTTGATTTTAGTTTCCTGTTTTTTTTTTTTTTCATTGCCAATTGGATTTAAGATTAAATGGGTCTTTTATCCTTATAAATAAAAAATCCTTTAAGAAAAGGTATTTTCTTTATTGAAAGTTAATGAATTAAATTGAAATGAAATGAATTATTATAAGTGTTGTAGCATAAGAATTACATAAAACATTTGATCTAAAAAAGGGGTAGAAACTTTAAAAAGAAAAATTTGTTGTTTTATTTAAACGGAAATAGTATTTTCTACCTATTACTTTTGTATAAATTTAATAAAATAAGCCTTAACTACAAATTACTTCAATTTAAATTAGTTTTTAAAACAGATGAAAGTGTATATGGTAACAAGTAATAGTAAACTAAATCAATATATACATATATGTTAAATATATCCAGCAAAAACTTTGTAAGCACTTGTAATTACTCAACAACTTACTTTTCAAAAGTTTATAGTGCCACGCCCACAAACTTGCCCTAAAGTTTGCTAACACGCCATCAAAGGCTCTCATTGTCATGATGAAATGGCTACGTATTGATCCAATGGCCCAAGAGGTTGATCTCAATGCTACAATGTTCAATTGTTTAGAGGTATTGCGAGTAATCAAGGTTATCAGGTAACCTTGATTACTGCCTTCTTTTGATAGAAGCTTTTCAGTGACGATCCAATACGACCGGCTATAAAAAGAGCTACAAACTGGCTGAAGATGTTCCGAATATATGGCGTTAATATTCGAATATATACCAATAGCCATTATTCTCAGTCATATAATGCCGAGCATCACTAAAGGAGGACTGTATTGGATTCCAGGTCATACCATTGCGGGCTCTCTTGTCAAGGTGAGCTCCTCACTGGCAATAGAGTATGCTGACCATTTTGTCGGCTCACCGCTCTCAACCTGCAAATGCTCTAAACGTCTATATGAGCTTTTGCGACACAGATGATCTAGGCCACCCGCAAATAGGAGAGGATCATGTGGCCGTCGTTCAACCCAAAACGATCCAAAGTCCTGCTTCTCGAGAGTAAATCTACGGAACTTGGCTACAATGGTGACTGACCATTGGTACTTCGGGTTCCATGCGAGAAGAATAAACTTATCCAGTAATGACTTCTGCAGGAGCTGTCATGATGAGAAGGAAGAAGAGAGTATCACTCATTTCTTCTGCCATTTTCCTGCCCTAGCATATCAGATATTGAATTTGCTAAGTAACAATTTTTTTGCGTGACTTAACTACTCTATCAGAGGTTGATATAAGAATGACAGACTCCTTTATTCGTGCGACAAACTGGTTTGGATAGGAATCCAAAGTAATTAGGTCGAAGTGTACTAATACGCTGACCATCTCTCTCGTTTCTGGAAGGAATACAGAGTTATTAGGTCGAATTAGAATACGCTGACCATCTCTCTCGTTTCATTTACCACAAAGTGATCAATATACTGGACAAAGGTGTGTCTACAGTGATGATATTGCGAGGACGACCTGCTAACTTAACTTTCCAACGGGAAACTAAGATATTCACATAAATATTTGCGGAAAATGATCGACTAGCACATGAAGTACGGGTAACTTTGTTATCAATATCAATACTAAGGACAGAAATGGGTAGACCCCCACCTGTCTTTAGTAACTTAAAAATCACTTTAAAGTGTACATATCTGGCATTTATTCTCACTTATTTATGAAAACCAGGAAACAGGAAAATTGGGTACCAGAGATATAGAAAATGCTATTAAAGATATTACAAAAGCTCAAACCGTAAAGGATCGTATGTGAAGGCCAGCCAACCATCCGAATCATCACCAAAGCCAAATATCTATGACGCTGAATTTGGTGAAAACAAAAGGATGCTGATATCAGATCAGATAATTATAGGGAATCTGTACCGAATGCAACAGATTCGTTTGAATCGAGCACTGATAGACATAACAGACATGAATCAATTTTCAAATTGAAAGCTGATCATTTGTAGACCCATAATAGATATTCATACCCTACATCACTATAGTGGGGAGAATATAATGCGTTTTGCTGACGTTTGTAATATCCAGAAATATTACATGCATCTTAAATCTGCTCAAAATTACTTTCTAACTCGAGATACTATGTCCTTTCGTCTATCTGCCTGTGTGTCCATGTAAACCTTGTAACTGTCTGTCCATGTGAATCTTGTGTCGCAATTTTCCAAATAATGTTATGTAAATTTAACACATACTTTTTCTTGGCCTAAGGATGAAGGTTATTGAAAATAATTGGAATCTGTTAATTATTTCACCAAGCTCCCATACAACCGTACAAACCAACACCAGCTCCCCCCGAATAGGGGTCTTGAGCTTATAATTATAATAAATATACTAGTATCTCTACAAAAATCGGCACAACTTAGTTTCGTATATGTCTAAGTGTTACTATCGATTTTCGTAATGATCGGGTCTCATTTGACTTTTCATTTAAAAGGAACCACTAGACTTCAAAATTCTGTTTTCCTTAAGACTTATTTGCCCATAACAAGATTTATTACTGCCTAAAACAAAACATTAATTTTTATCACTACATATGTACATGGCACAAGTTAAATTATCACAAGTTTACTGTCTTGCTAAATGATAAAATAATCTCTTAATTTTTAAGCAAATTTGTTAACCTAATTTTTCAATTCCCTTTAACAAGTTAAATTTTGATTTACTTATTATCATACGATGTGTATATAGTATATATGAGTGTGAATATAAAAGCTGTGAATGTTTATATTCATTGTCATTTGATGTCCACACAACAAGCAAACAGGCAAACAAACAAATAAGCCAACAAAATCTTCAAAATATTTAAACACAAACACAAAAAGGCAAAGGAATGAGAAGGAGAGTTATTATACAAGCAACCATAAACAACTGGTAGTCCAAAAATATTACCAAAAAAAAAAATAAACAAGTAAGAGTGTTATATTCGGCTATGCCGAATCTTATATACCCACCATCAAACCTCGTTTGACTCGAATGAAACTTACTTATGTCGAATTTCATCTATATACTCGTATATTTAGGCCAGTTATAAGCGTTAAAGTAATTTTCTGAAGGGGACCTTATATGGGGGGTAGGGTCAATTATGGACCGATCCTCACAAAAATTTTACATAGTGATTTTGGATTATAAGAAACTTACTTATGTCGAATTTCATCGCTATATTCGTATTTTTAAACATGTTATGGCTGTTAAAGGTGCTTTTCGAGGGGCCACTTGTATGGGGGCTATCCGAAAACGTGGACCGATATTGCCCATTTTCTATACCAAACAAACCTTACCTAAATATTTATGTGAAATTCCAACCCTCTAGCTCTTTCCTTTCGGGCTCTATCGTGCTTTCAACAGTCAGACAGACAGACAGACAGACGGACGGACAGACAGACATGGCTAGATCGTCTTAGAATTTAATAAGGACCCGGAATATATATACTTTTATGGGTCTATGACCAATATTTCGATGTGTTACAAACGGAATGACAAAATCAATCTTTTTTGATGGTGGGTATAAAAAAGCCAAAAAAGAGAAACATTCAAAATATGATGAACAGGAACCGACCTACCGTAATAAATTCTAAACAAACTCTATACAATACAACAGTAATGACTACCAATACATGTAAAGATACAGGAGCAACAACACAGACATTCGTATACATTTATGTATGTACATGAAAAAGGACACCATAGCATTGAAAGAATAGAAGGATATTACCAGGGATGGAGAATTTAAAATTTGTGCGTAAATGAAAACAAGCAAGAATTACCGTATACCGGATGTTTCAGAATAAAACCTAAGACTTGATCATCCAAGAAATTGTTAGGACCCAAGTCAACTATAGAGATTTACCATCCCTGTATACAACAATAAATATTGAGAGTTTAACCAAAAAAAAGCAACAAAACAAAGGCATACCCCCACACCAACATCAAGGAAAAGGAATGTGTATGTATTTGGTTTATGAGTAGGGATTTTAAAGACAAGTCACAAAAATTAAAAGTAAAATCACTTAAATTGTGGGCCTGTCAACAACAAAAACAGCAACAACAACATTTTCTCAACTCACATAAACACACTTACGTAGATGACACAGCTAAGTAGTTGTTGTCGCCATCGACAGCATTGTTGTCGTCGTTGTCGTATACATTATGAACTTGCACTTACAACAAACAAATAGTTTATAACAATGTGACCTTTGACACAATGCTCTAATTTTTCACACAAATACACTCTCACTAGCACACAGTTATAAGGGAAAAAACGTAAAAATCACAAAGAATTTTTAATATGTTGCTTGAAACTTTAACACAAGGTACTTTTTACATAAAATTTAAGAGTTGCAAGTTGTAGTACTTGAAGTTGGTTGCCAACATGCGCACTTTGGTTTTGAATTTTCGAAGAATTTAAGAGATTTTTTTCTTGCTACCAGAAAAAAAAAATGATGCTTGAATCCCTGTTGTTTGAGTTTTGTTTGTTTAACTTAAGTTTTTTTTTCACATGTTGTTTACTTGTGTAAGATTTTATAAGTTAAAATCATGTTTTAGATTTATTGCATTTTACACAATTTTTTATTTTCGAAAATATTTTTGCTATGCCATGCAATAGAAGGTATAATGAGTTGGTTAAACTTAGTTTTTCGTAAATCGTAGTTAAAAGTTTTGGTACTTGTGCACACTATAGGGGGAAGGATATTATACGTTGCAACACCAGAAATAAAATAGACAATAGACAATATGCCCCAGATCAAGCTATAAATAGACTGCTATATCTATAATACATATTATCTGTATAAAAGTTGTCGTCAAACTTTTTAATGGTCCCATAAATAGATCTGCCAAGTCCACCTTGTGAATCGACTATTATATTTATCATATTTTGTATATAAAACTAGTTACCAAATTACCAGCCAAAAGTTTTTAGAAGGTCTCAAATCATCTTAGACACTGCCTTATCGGATAACTAAATAATATTTTCGATTATATGGTACTACACATGTGACCTACGAGTACAAATTTTCATTTATTTCTGTTTAACATCAGTATAGTTTTTCTTTGAAATTTCTTAGCAATTTTTTCATATTTTTTTGTCTATGTCAGAGATAGAAAATCCAATTTGTCTAATGGTAATAATATTAACAATAATGGGAGCAGTTTAGGTAGGACTGGGTAATGGGCTACTCTACTAATCTAATCTATATTGACTGATATGGACTAGCCTATGAAATAGTTTATGGACTTATCCATGGACTAGTCTATTGAATAATCATTGGGATAGTTAATTCACTAGTTTAAAGATTAGACCATGTACTTGTTTATACATCAGTCTACGTTCTATAGTCTATAACTGAACTATGAGCTAATCAATGGCATCAGTATGAGAACTAGTCTATGGACCAGTCTGTGGACTACTCTAGTCTAGGGAATTGTCTAGAGACTATTCTAGGGACTAATCTAGAGACTAGTCTAGGAAACAGTTTAGACTCTAAACTAAAAGTCAAGAGACTAGCCTATAGACCAGTCTATAGACTTGTTTAGAAACCGGTACTACATATTCTACAGACTACTATTAGGACTAGTCTAGAGACTAGTATGGGGACTAGTCTCGACTACTCTAGAGACTAGTCTAGGAACTAATGTAGAGACTAGTCTGAGGACTAGTCTCGGGACTAGTCTGACTAATCTAGAGACGAGTCAAGAGATTTGTATTGGGACTAGTCTGGGGTCTAGTCGAGGAACTAGTCTAGAGACTAGTCTAGGGACTATCCTAAATACTAATCTAGGGATCAGCCTAGTGATCAGCCTAGGGACTAATCTAGAGACTAGTCTAGAGACTAGTCTGGGGATTAGTCTAGAGACTAGTCTAGAATAGAGACTAGTCAATGGACTAGTCTAGGGAATACTGACTAATTTAGATCATATATGGACTACTCAATAAACTAATCTATGGAGTTTGTTTGTTTGTTTGTTTGTTTGTTTGTTTGTTTGAAAGGGGATGTAATATATACATCAAATCCGAAGAAATACACCTAGGCCTATATCGGGCCTGTTGTGCGCTCCTTAGCCAGTGCCTCAGGTGGGAATCGAACCCACCAACTCCGGTCTGCCAGACTAGAACACTAACCACTAACCTACCGGATGGAGTAGTTTACAGATCAAGCTATGAACTAATCTGTAAACTACGCTAAATACAAGTATATGGAATAGTCTTCGCAATAGTTTGTTTATAGACTACTTTATGAACTAGTCTATGGATTAGTTCATAGACTGTTCTGGGGACTTATCTATAGACTGGTGAGTAGACTACTATATCAACTGATCTAGTCTATGATCTATTCTGAGGGCTAGTCTACGTACTAATCAATGATATATTGTATGAACATGTCTCTAAAATTATTTTATAGTCAAAGGGCTACTGTGACTTTTGTTGATGTCAAAAAGTACTTATTTTCCATCTCTGTTCTAAGTTGCAAGTAATTCATGTTTTGTTTTTATTTCCACCATGTTCTAGTTGAGATTTTATCCCTTTTTTTTCTTCGAACTTTTTGTTGATACTATTTGATTTTGTATTTTCATTTTATTAAAAAAAAAGAATCTAGGAAAAATATCCTTGAAATACTATTTACTTTTTTGCTGTAAATATTTATATGAAATATTTATTTGGCATGTTTTTCCAAAGTAATAATTCCTTAAGTAATTGACACAAAGTTTAGAAAGTTTACTTTATGCTGGTGATATCTTCTACACCACAATGTATTGCACGTACATAAATGCAAGAGTAGGAAAAACCAAGAGAGAGAAAACTTTAGATTTAGAAAATTAAGTTAAAAGCCTTTTGCTACAAATCATTCATTTAAATGTAAAAATATTTGTTACAATTTAGTTATAGAGAAAAAGGTAATGGGGTTTTAAAATATAGTTTTTAATTAATTTAATATAAATTTATTAAAATTTTGAAAATTTTTAAAAGTGGACTAATAGACTAGAATATTTGATGAGAATTGAATCCGAAAAACTAAGTCTGATAGTGTAACGCTCTCACAAATGGTCTATCGATACTGTTCTGTGTCGGTGTAGGATGTTATTTAGTCGTTCTTTTGCCGACTTTATTTGATACTTGTTAAATTTATATTACAATTCTTACTAATTTAACTAACTACTCTCAACATTGTTTGTGTCTACTTCGAAATAATTTTTAAAATAAAATTAATTGTATCAGTAATATTAAAAAAATCATTAAAAATATGATTTATAACTGATATTTTATTTCTCTAAGAATCAAAACTTTATGCGTACAATAGTATAATAATAACAATAAAACAAACTTTTAATTAAACAAATTAATATTTATCTATTTGTAATTAGTATTTATTTAATAATGACAAAACATTGAAATTACATTTATTTAACAGAAACTACATTTAGTTTAACAGCAAAATAAAACACAAAAGAACTATTATGATTATATATAAATGCAACATGCATACAAGTTGCAACTTAATGCACATTAAAATAACCAAAAGTCATTACAAAAAAAAATTAAATAAACTATTGTCGCCTTAAATAGCAACAAAGTCAAAAACCCATATACAAACGGAAGAATGAACATTATTTTAGTCTAAATACTGTAACCACAACAACAAAAACATAAATAATTTCTAATAATAATAATTATTGTTGTTGTTATTGTTAATGTTGCAGTAGACAATAGACGACATTTGTTCATATAGGAATTTATGGATAGAAAATGTCTATTTATTTAATAATTACAAACGTAATACAAAATTCAAATTTTAATTCAAATATGAATTTAAACAACAACAAATGCATTTATGTAAATAAACAGTGTTGCCAGAAAGGAGCTAAAGTAGTTATTATACCCTCCACCACCATCAGTGGTGATAGAGGGTATATATAACTTTGTCATTCCGTGTGTAACACCAAGAAATATTCATCTGAGACCCAACAAAGTATATATATTCTGGGTCCTTATCAAATTCTGAGTCGATTTAGCTATGTCCGTCTGTCCGCCTGTCTGTGTAAAACACGCTCACGATAAAACGAAGCAATAGAATTTAACCAAATTCACCAAAAATGTTCTTCATTTTCCTAAATTGTTTGGTATTGAAAATGGTCAAAATCGGTTAACACCGGGAAAAGTTATGAATCAAAATTTAAAACCTCGGAAAAAAATAGGCATTTTTTACATATTCTGATGTAATTTTCTCGAAAACTATACAAGATAATTCCATGGAAATCACCATACATTCGTTTCTGCACAAGGTCTTGATCACTGCTGAAAACTACTAGAATCAGTCCACAATTTCATGTACCTCCCATACAAAAGTACATATTCCCGGAAAATGGGTTTTTTGTTAATAACTTCCGCCACAATGTTGATATCTTCACAAAATTTTGCAAATTAAAGTCTTATATGAATGGAATTCATACACAGAAAAAATTTTTTGCATCGGTCCATAATTGGACATAGCTCCCATACAAGGTCCCCTCCCGAAAATCACTTAAACGCGCATAACTCATTACCAAATTAAGATATCCATATAAAATTTGGTACAAGTATTGTTCATATGCATAGAAATATTACTGTGAAAGTTTTTTCCGTTCGGTCCATAATTGGTCATAGCTCCCATACAAGGCCCCCTCCCGAAAATCACTTAAAGGCGCATAACTCATTACCAAATTATGATATCCATATAAAATTTGGTACAAGTATTGCTCATATGCATAGAAATATTACGGTGAACATTTTTTACGATCGGTCCATAATTGGTCATAGCTCCCATACAAGGTCCCCTCCCGAAAATCACTTAAACGCGCATAACTCATTACTAAATTAAGGTATCAATATTTTAAATTAAGGAAGTAATATTTTGCACAAGTATTAGTCATATGCATAAAAATATTACTGTGAAATTTTTTTCGATCGGTCCATAATTGGTCATAGCTCCCATACAAGGTCCCCTCCCGAAAATCACTTAAACGCACATAACTCATTACCAAATTAAGATATCCATACAAAATTTGGTATAAGTATTGCCCACATGCATAAAAATATTACTGGGAAAGTTTTTTTCCGATCGGTCCATAATTGGTCATAGCTCCCATACAAGGTCCCCTCCCGAAAATCACTATCACTTACATTACCAAATTAAAATATCCATATAAAATTTGGTACGAGCATTGCCCATATGCATAGAAATATTACTGTGAAAATTGTTTCCGATCGGTCCATAATTGGTCATAGCTCCCATACAAGGTCCCCTCCCGAAAATCACTTAAACGCGCATAACTCATTACCAAATTAAGATATCCATATAAAATTTGGTACAAGTATTGTTCATATGAATAGAAATATTACTGTGAAAGTTTTTTCCGTTCGGTCCATAACTGGTCATAGCTCCCATACAAGGCCCCCTCCCGAAAATCACTTAAACGCGCATAACTCATTACCAAATTAAGATATCCATATAAAATTTGGTACAAGTATTGTCCATATGCATAGAAATATTACTGCGAAAGTTTTTTCCGATCGGTCCATAATTGGTCATAGCTCCCATACAAGGTCCCCTCCCGAAAATCACTTAAACGAGCATAACTCATTACCAAATTAACATATATCCATATAAAATTTGGTACAAGTATTGTCCATATGCATAGAAATATTACTGTGAAAGTTTTTTCCGATCCGTCCATAATTAGTCATAGCTCCCATACAAGGTCCCCGCCCGAAAATCACTTAAACGCGCATAACTCATTACTAAATTAAGGTATCAATATAAAATTTGGCACAAGTATTACCCATATGCATAGAAATATTACTCTGAAATTTTTTTTCGATCGGTCCATAATTGGTCATAGATAAACGCACATAACTTTATATACATAATTGGTCTTAGTTCCCATACAAGGTCCTTTTACAAAAATCTCTTAAACGCACATTACTCATTACCAAATAAAGCTATTGATAAAAAATTTGGCACAAATATTAGTTTTGTATACAAAAATTCTATTTCAAGATTTTTTCACGATCGGTTCATAACATACATGGGTGCGGTCGGTCCCATACAAGGTTCCCTTCAGAAAATCACTTAAACACACATTACTTATTACTAAATCACGATATAGATACAAAATTTGACTGAAATATAGTTTTTATGTACAGAAATTTTACTAAAGAATTTTTACGATCGGTCTATACTTGGTCATATCTCCCATACTAGGTCCCTCTCCTAAAAGCGCTTTTACCGTATTTAACTAGTTGCATTATCCATTTGTGTGGAAAAAAAATTATATGTATGTATTTTGAAAATCCTTAAATCTTTCACACACATGCATACATGCAAATTACTAAGCCCTATAAAAATATAAAGAAAATGGCGTTTATAATGTTCAATAAATCTTGGAATTGTAATACATTTAAGCTGTAAATCATGGGATTTTTCTATTTAAGACATGAGAAAACTTATTTCTACAAATATTTGATGAATTAGAAAAGTATTAATATAAAAGTAGCTGGTGGAGGGTATTTAAGATTCGGCTCAGCCGAATATAGCACTCTAACTTGTTTTTTAATCAAGTTTGAGCTGTTATACTGTATAAGTTTTTAAAATATCTAATCATGTTTTAATACTAGACAAAATTTCCTATCTATTGATATATAATATGTACAACTTTTGTTTTAATTACACTTAAAAAAACGTGTCAGAAGTACCCATTCCTAATAGTACTATTTCAATGCTTACTATTCACTTCTCATATTTTCATGTATCTATTTTATTTATATAACACAGTACTTATGTTATGTTGTTGTTTTTACTCTGCTTCTGATTGGTCGTTTATTAACGTACGATTATGTTGTTGTTCTAAGCTTAAGTAGTAATTTGGAAACGAAAAATGATTCAAGACTTGCAAACCACTGATGCATACAGGAAAATAAAAGATTTAATATTTAAGCAAAAATTTTCGTTTAGCTGACCTGGGAGGTAATAATTATTACATCAAGTAATTCGTTACATGGTCAATAGCAATTACATACTTATAATGTGTAATTGAGCTATAACCTATTACAATAATTTGTCTTTGTAATTAAAGTTTTAACAATTACAATTACTTGAAATTGAAGTTTAAAAATACTTTTAATTTAGTTATTACTAATTTAAATTATAAGTGAAAAGCATTCACAATTAAAAGTAATGGTAATTAAAATTTTTTCAATTACATTTACATGTAATTGTAATTGGCAAAACTTTAATTACAAATACAAGAAATTGTAATTGGTTATTGCTCAATTACAAACTACCAATAATTATAATTGGCAAAACTTCAATTATAAGTAATTGCTTCAATTACAATTATTTTAAATGTAACTGTAATTGAATATATAATCATTACCCCCAACATTAACCTGTCCGTTAGACATAATGACACGTTGTATGGTGATAATTCCCCTTTGGATTTCACAATTTGATTTCAGGAAAAGCTAATCCACCTCTCAAGCAATAACTGTCTTCGTCGATTATGATTCGGGTGGTCCTAGCAGGAGGAATCCGACGATTTCTACCGATTTGGTTTCAGGTCATCGCCGATCGTATGTCGGTTGATCTTAATAGGATGTATCCGACGACTTGTTTTTGAGATGGCATTTGACACTGACTGCCAGTATAGTATTTTCTATAAGCTTTTAGATAAGGGTCTCGATAGGGCACTCTGTAGGATTATGGCTGTTTTTCTTAGGGACAGGAGGAGTGTAGGGGTGGAAAATTCTTAATCTAAAAAGAAATCATTCGTTGCACGAATGCCGCAGGGTTGCTTATTAGTTCCTATATTATATAATTTCCTCGTGAGTGATATCCCCAAGCCTCCTGAAGAAGATCTTCTGCTATTGTATGCAGTTAGGGGCTTCGACTGAACTTTTGGAAGTCGGTTGTTGGCATTATTAAAGGTCTTCGTAAGTACCTGCATCCAAACGGTAGATAATTTATTCCATCTCTTAAGGTTAGAAATAAGAGACTTCATGTATCGGACAGGATGAAGAATCTCAGTGTAGTATTCCACTAGAATTTTGAGTTTTATCACCACATTGATGCTAACGCTTTTATGGATCCTAAACAATTTAAATTAAAGCTACGTTCCAATTCGGAACCACATTGATACGGTGCGTGTGCGTCTTACCATGGAGTTCTTGGCCATGGAAGGGGTCTGATTAGGAATATGGAACTTCATCTTTATTGTCAGGTAATTCCTTCTCTCATATCCTACGATAACTCATTACAAAGTAATATATGAAATAACTATATTACTCATTTCCAAAATTGTAATTTTTATGCTGGGGTAATAAGTATCACGATAACCTGCCAACCAATAAACTTATTTACTGTAAAAGAGTTTATATAGAGGGTCAATTATGACCCTTCCATCTTTTTTGATGGTGAGTATAAAAATACAAAAAAAGTGTCACTTATATGTTTAAACTCGACAAAATTAGGGAGAGAATGAGTAAAATTTTCTGTATTTTATTTAATAAGAAACCTAGACATTTTGAATTAAGCCTACCCAGCTAGCATTTGGAAGATTGTTGGATGATTAATCAGTAAACTGAGTCATTTTTGACTCCTTTTGATGACCTAAAAGTGATTAATAAGTTGAGCGCTTAAAAAATGACTCGAAAATGATCCCGATATATGATTGAAAACTGAATATTTGAAAAACAATAACAAAATGTATAGCAATCATAAATTGATCACCCTGGTGTTTAAAATATGATGGTTTCAAAAACTTATTTTGTGGTCATATTTCAAGCAGTTGGAAGATCTAAAATTGTTTCTTATGTAATTGTTTTTGTTTGCAATGAAACAGCAACACTTGCACTTAAAAATGACTCAAAAACGA
>NW_023995010.1:165000-169370 GCF_015586225.1 Lucilia sericata
GGGCATATGAATTATGTAGGATACATTAAAATCCAAATTAACGGTTGAAAACTTGGTAGATGTCACTTGTTGGCGTGACAACTCCCATATGAAATAATTACGAACTCAGTCAAACTCGCTTATAACGAACTCGGTTTTAACGAATTCTCGATTATTAAGAACAAGTTTTCAAGTCCCGCTATTTTGGTAACTATTTTCATACAAAAACCATCTCTTATAACGAACTCGGTTATTACGAATCCTCGTATACAATTTTATACAATTTTCCTTTTTATAACGAACTTCAAAATTATGTGTTGAAATCATAAGAATATATCATGCATTGTTGAAAAAAAAAAAAACTTAAATTTGTTAAGAAAAATATGAACAAATAAAATTAATGGTGATTTTTTGTAAAGAATATTAAATAAATTTATAAATCATATTCCATAAATTTCGTAAAATGACACTTAATTTTTGGAACTACAAAAACTTCACCTGTGTTATTACGAACTTCGCTTAAAACGAACAAATTCTGGACCCGCGAGCTAAATAGAGGGTTTTTATTTATATTGTTTTTAGTATAGCAAAATGCACAGTAAAATCGGTGTATAAATAATGGAAATATGAGCCAAATTCTTAAACAACATAAGAAAATATTTTAAAAAATCCGAATGTAAAAATCTTACTTGTTTTTATATAAATGTCTGATCCTTGAATTATTTTAACCCATATTATGAATTAATTCATTTATTTCCTTACTTACAAATATTTACATTAATAATATGTTTTATTTTGTCTATTGTTTAATATTTAGTACATTAACACAATAAACTACATGCATTTTGGTAATGTAAACATACCATATACAGACGGACATAAATACATACACGTGTAAATACCCATTAAACAACATAAAATACAAAATCTAAAATATACAACATACAACACATATATTTATGTTTATATGTTAAATTAAACAACAAAAACATATATAGAATTATGAAATTTTTGTACCCGGCATTGTTTCGCAGTTTGTTTTCCTTTAAAAATATGAATTCTGAAGGAAAAAGAAATACAAGGAATAACTTCTCTTCAATACTTTAAAGTCAAATAACATTCCAAAAAAGGACTTCTGTAATTCACAAGGACACGGAAACATACATGTTTGTTGCTTTGGAAAAAACAGTCGTATAACAAACCAACTTATGATGCGTTATACATATGTATACTGACTACTATATGTTATGACTTCCTTATATGTAAGTCAATTTATTACTATTACTTATTTGCCTACATATTCTATATAGTACTCTGTCTACTACTAAAAATAATTATTGAAATTATCATCATTGTACACACTTTTTGTACTTGTAATCAAATAAAAACTAACATGTTGTAGAGTTTTGAGTTCAAATGCTAATGTCACCCATAAAAATGTATTCTAAAAAGTACAAAAAAAAAAACTCCTCTTTAAAAATTACTTTGAAAATCGTAAAAAAGTGGAAGGTTGATTAAAATTTGCATTTGCTGTTGGGTGCACTTTGTTTGACTTGCATAAAAAACATAATTAGTAGGGTGTTAACTTTTTATAGAACCATTTTGAGGAAAAATCGGATTCACCCTCAATATCTGAGGATATTGTCAGTTATCTCCCGATGAGATGATAACTGACAATAAACCTAAGAAGAACAAGTAAGAGCGTTATATTCGGCTGTGCCGAATCTTGTATACCCACCATCAAAACATTGTCGAAAAGGAATGCTTCCTTATAAATGAGGTTTGGTCAATTATGGACCGATCCTCGTCAAATTTTCTAGAACGATTTAGTTTAGGCTAGTAATGAGTATTAAAGCCATTTGTGAAGGGGACCTTATATATGGGGGTAGGGTCAATTATGAACCGATCCTTATAAAATTTTACAAAGTGATTTAGGTTCTTATAAATAACTTTCATCATCGCTATAGATGCTTCTTTTGGACAGTTATGAGCGTTAAAGTAATTTTCTGAAGGGGACCTTATATGGGGGATAGGGTGAATTATGGACCGATCCTTATAAAATTTTACAAAGCCATTTAAGTTCCTAGAAAATACATTTATGTCGAATTTCACATCGCTATAGATGCTATTTTTGGACAGTTATGAGCGTTAAAAGTAATTTTCTGAAGAGGACCTTATATGGGGGATAGGGTCAATTATGGACCGATCCTTATAAAATTTTACAATGATATTAAGGTTCCTATAAAATATGTTCATGTCGAATTTCATCGCTATAGATGCTTCTTTTGGACAGTTATGAGCGTTAAAGTCATTTTCTGAAGGGGACCTTATAGGGCGGCTAGGGTCAATTCTGGACCGATCCCTATAAAATTTTACAAAGCGATTTAGGTTTCAATAGAACATGTTCATGTCGAATTTCATCGCTATAGATGCTTCTTTTAGACAGTTACGAGCGTTAAAGTCATTTTCTGAAGGGGACCTTATATGGGGATAGGGGTCAATTATGAACCGATCCTTATAAAATTCTACAAATATTTTAAGGTTCCTATAAAATATGTTTATGGTCGAATTTCATCGTTATAGGTGCTTCTTTTAGTCAGTTATGAGCGTTAAAGTCATTTTCTGAAGGGGACCTTATATGGGGGCTAGGCGAAATCGTGGACCGATATTGCCCATTTTCAATACCAAACGAACTGCATCAACTAAAAAGTATCTGTGCAAAAATTCAGCTCTGTAGCTACTTCCGTTTGGACTCTATCGTGTTTTCAACAGACAGACAGACAGACGGACGGACGGACGGACATGCTAGATCGTCTTAGAATCTAATAAGGACCAAGAATATATATACTTTTATGGGTTTTAGACGAATATTTCATGTGTTACAAACGGAATGACAAAAACAATATACCCCCCATCTTTTTTGATGGTGGGTATAAAAAGAACTTCCCGTCTTCTAATATACAATCGAATCCAAGCGAGGTACAGCTTAAAGGAACCTCAAGTTAGAATCCTGCGAGTAAGGGTGACAAGGTCAAGCCAGATATTCCGAACACGTCCTCAAAATCCATCTCGAAGGTAAGAGAAAAGAAGCCCCGAAACACAGGAAGAACAAGCAAGATGGTGGAAAAAAGCGGCCAATGTTGCCAAGAGAAGACAAGGGACGATCACTGCTATGTGGTATCCTACAAGCAAAATCCCAATAGACCAGCAGATTAAGGTAGAAGCTCTGGTCAAAATAAGATAGTGGACGCAAGCAATCGCTTCAAAGGACAAACGACTAATAGAGAACGTGAGCGGAGAGTTCACTCTGAAGAACTTGGTGGCAAGTATCCCCCTTCCTTGGAACGGTGCTAAACTTGGATTGGTAAAGAAGATGGATCTACCGGTACTCATAAAGTCCATTGGCTACATAAAAGGATGGGAATGTAAACTGGCTAATGAGTGTATATTGGAAATTCTTCGATGCCAAAATGCTGAGCTGGCAGTTGAAAAATGGGATTTCACAGGAAAGAAGAATCAGAGAGAACTCTACTTGTAATAGGTATCGACCAGAACTTCATGGCTAGTATTGTCAAGAACAAAAGTAAGGCTTATTTCGCCTCTAATGCTGTCATCTGCCAAAATTGTGATGACGCCAATTGGAAGGGCTGCTATAAACAAGCCCGACAAGGACACTAAATAACCTAAGACGATACCCACACCATCATTAGCCATTACTGGTTACTTTGAGGAGTCAAATCATAAAGGCGAGGAGGAAATGACATCCTCTATAGAAGACAGAGCAGCGGTCCTTTTCAAAATTGGGAAGGAGTCTATTAAAAGACGCCTGATAAGGATACCTTAGTGCTACCAATATTACCCACATCTCCATCCTCCTTTGTTAACTTGCGAACGCAGTTATCTATCCGGAAAATCTGCATGATATCCTTTCAAATTCAAGGAAGAAAAAGTTAAAGAAACACACCCTAATACATATGCTTCTTTAGCATACATACATAGTAAACTTTATATGTATGTTTATACAATATTCATACAATTATATACGGTATTCTTTTGTCAATTAATCAATCAATTTCAAAACGATGACGACGAATGATGATGATGATTATGATGTGGATGAGGATGACAATGAAGTGTTTATGTATATGAATGCATGTATGAATATTTGTGTGTGTATGCACTTGACATGTGCATGAGACTATAGTATAGTTTCTGCATTTCCACTTACTTTATGTTTATTTGCGACAAACAGTGGGGTAAAATAATCTAAAAAATTCTATGTGTAATTTGGAGTTTTTGGGCCATTAAAATCATGCTTGTTTCCAAGTCGCTAGAGAGAAATAAATGCAGTATTTTATACTATTTGGAATTATACCCATAAAGTTAAAAAA